>NW_015506931.1:10442-20746 GCF_001515645.1 Sinocyclocheilus grahami
GACTCGTAGTGACCGACTGAAAGGGAACGTCTCGGTTACGTATGGAACCCTTGTTCCCTGAAGAAGGGAATGGAGACGTCAGTCACATCCCGTCACCACAGCTGAGCGGCCGGGTCACCTGAAAACCTGGTATGCGTAGCATCTGCTGCCTTTTTATGCTCACGCTGTGATCAGCGGCACCTGAATGCAATCATCGCATGCCAATGTGCATTGGCTCGTTTAGTTTACACTCTAAGTGGATTGGTCTCTCTAAGCGAGATCCCAATTCATCGATTGTCTCCGTTCCCTCCTTACATAACCGAGATGTTCTCAGTCTTGTTTTAGAAGAAAAATGGGTTGCAAACAGCATTTTTATGTTAAAAGAGTTTTAAAAATATGTTTCTACTTTACTGTAATTGATTTATATATTTTGAAGGTGTTTAGATTCATCTGGTTTCTAATTCTCAGATCCATCAGGTTCATGGAAGGCTCTTTTCCTCACTTTTCTCATCTGTGCTCTTCTGGGTTTGGTTGGGCTGATCCTCTACAAATACAGAGAGAAACTAACAGGTACAATCTGGCTGAAAGATTTTAAAGATGTGGTTTTCAGGAGGTTTTTGTTTCATGCATATCTCATGTGTTGATATTTTTGATCTGTTCTGCAGGAAAGAAACCAGCTACAGAAGGTAAGTGACATGAACTTATTCATGAATCTGATGAACCCTTTCAGACCGTGTTACTGGGAGAACATGCCTGTTTCTGAGACAGCTAAAGAAGATGTTTTTATGCCAGTCAATGTCTGAGAGGTTAAACTGTAATGTAATGTGGTTTAGAGAGTCTGGAGTATTTGTGAAGCAGATAATTAAACTTTCTCTCATTTCAGTTTGTGAGGAGGAAACTCTGGAGAGACTGAGAAAAGAAGGTATTTGAAGACGTTTGTTCTTTGCTATATGTTTATAAGAACTGTAACTGCTGACATAAACATCTACATGCACACTGCAGCAGAAAACAACAAGCAGAACAGGTTTTGGTGACTCAGTGGAATAATGGAGTAGGTGAGAGTGGAAATAAAATGGACAAAACAGTCAGTTTTGTAATTCTACATGTATATTTGACAAACTACTGCAAATACAGTATACAAGGGCTGTCCGGAAAGTATCCGAACATTTAATATGTAAATAAATAAATAAAATGAGATGAGATGCGAGATGACAAAAACGCATGGGCAACTGCTGACTGTCCTATGTACAATGTTTCTTGTATTTTGTATCTTCTTGGCTGCGAAATTTCCGGACAGCCCTCGTAAAACATTTTTTTTATGCAAATGCTGTGTGAATATAATAAATAATGTGAATAAAATCAAATGTATAACTTCAACATGTAAAATGATCATAATGCATGGATTCATCTGCAACACTCGCACAGTCACATAAGCATCATGCACTTCTCATATTGGACGATTATACTCATTTTTTGTTAGATACTGATAACTTTAAATGTTAGCTACAGCTATAATGTTTTCCCTGTCTGAAATCAGAATCAGAAAGAGCTTTATTGCCAGGTGTGCTTGCGCATACAAGGAATTTGTTTTAGTGGCATAAGCTTCCAGTACACACAGACAACAACCACACACAGACAATAAAAATAAGATGAGAATAAAAATACACACAAATGTAAATATAAATAGACAAAAATAGCAAAAAGAAATGGATTTTTTTTTTAATTAAATAAATTGTATGTACAGTTGTGCTATAGATGATAGAATAGGAACAGAATAGAGATGCAGGGACGCAGGTGGTAACAAATAAATATAAGGTTATTGCACATAACTTTATTGCATGAATAAATAAATATAAATCTCAAATAATATGTTTTTTATTGTAGTTGTGGAGGACATCGATATAGAAGAACTGAGGAAACATGCAGGTATGACATCATCTCAGTTATGTATTCATATATTTCATCATATGTGTAAACATCATCTCATACATGAGGATTAATAACTGTTGCTCGTGTATTTATTCCTCACAGTTGAGATCACTATTGACCGTGAGCGTTTACATCCAGGTCTGAAGCTTTCTAAGGACTGTAAAACCGTGAGGGACAGTAAAGATTATCAGCACACTGGAGAGGGATTTCCATTTGAATTATGTGCATTCGGAGCCCAAAGATTCACCTCTGGTCGTCACTATTGGGAGGTACAGCTGGTACAAACAAATACAGCTCCCAAAAACTTCTGGTTAATCGGTGTGGTGAAACATGGACATTTTACTGCAAGAGACAGATCTGCTTTAACTCCATCAGCTGGTTTCTGGTTCTTGTGTTCAGACGGTCCTCAAGGCTTTCACACCAACACTGATCCATCGATTAGCTTCTCACTGACACCGAGACCTGAGCGACTGGGAGTTCTGTTCGATTATGATGAGGGTCTGCTGGCATTTTACAACGTCAAAGAGAGTAAACATCTCCTGACCATCAGCAGCAGATTCTCTGGATCAGTTGTTCCTCTCTTCAATCCTGGTGCAGGTGATCTGAGTACACTTAAAATCCTGGATTGTCCAAAACCTGTAGAATCAGCTGTAAAGTCCAGTGATAATCCAGAACCTGTAGAATCACCTCAATCCAGTCAACCTTTACTGAGCAATAACAGCTCAGACGCCTGACTGACTCATGCAGTTTAAGCAGAAGGACATACATGCATACAGGGGCGTGTCTAAAGGGGTGGCATGGGGGGGGGCACCGGCCCCCCTAAAAATATGATTAGCCCCCCCTTGTGCCCCCCAACAGCGCAGACTGATCCGAGTATACGATCTGGAGCAATTCAGGTGCATTTAAAAAATCTCACGTGCTGATGTGATACACTAATCGGCAGCATAGCGCCGCTTGAAGTAGAACACACCTACTCACTGTCTGGTTCACTGCCAATCATTTCCCGTATATTCACGACACCATTGGATTAGAGTACTGTCAATTACACAGCTCAAACAGGAGAAGCGCGATTTCACAGGCTATACTATATATATTGAAATACGTTAATGTATGTTGAAAGCTCCTTAGAGTTTGTGCTTTGTGTTACTCAGCCGTGATGCACCAGCAGTCCAGCACCGCTTAAAATAAAAATCATTATGTTGCGTTTCTTCCTGTTGTTTCAGAGATTAAAGGCACCTGTGCAGTGCCATTATTATGTCATCCCACTTGTGTTGGGCCACATGACTTTCCCATGGGCCCCCCCCGGCTGGTTCTTGGACCCCCCTGCATGCATAAAAAAATACATTTATATTTACATTTAGTCATTTAGCAGACACTTTTATCCAAAGCCACTTACAAATGAGGACAATAGAAGCAATCGAAATCAACAAGAGAGCAATGATATGTAAGTGCTATAACAAGCCTCAGTTAGCTTAACGCAGTACACGTAGCAAGGTTTTTTTGTTGTTGTTGTTGTTTTTTTTATTTTATATTATATTGAAAACGTCTGCCTACAGTCGGTACAACAGGAATAAAGACCCTTGAGAAAAATGACAGTAAAATAAGTTTTTGATTATTAATCATGTAAATACAAAGGCAGCTACCAGGGCCAAACGAATCTACATACATGTGCAAATGTTTTAATATGATGTTTTAATATGTCAGAGCTAATTCTGTGATAAAGTCATGCGTTAGATTTTTATTTCAGCTCTGTTGTTCCGCATGCGTGAAACTGTTCTGTAAATACATGAATGTCTCATTGGCTATGTTTACATGCACATTTTTGGTTAAATCGGCCTGAATTCCTTCCGATTGAATCTGAATGTAGTGTTTACATGAACACTAAAGCAAGCGATGGGGTTGATGTGCGCGTTTATATGTCACAAGCTTCAAATCGGACTGCACAAATATAGAGTGTCTCACTGTTTGCACATAATAACCACTCTCCTATACTGTTTCTTTATTTGTTTTTAACAGCAGAATTGATATTTATCACACAGTAAAAATGCCCAAGACGTGTTGCCTGTGGATGAGAATCCGAAACAAGGACTGGTGGGAGGTTGTCCTGCTCCACTTCACAGTCGCCGAGTGAAAGGAGAGTTTATAATGACAGGACATGCATTTATACAACACTTTATTCAAAAGGAAGAACCGCTCGTTCCGCACGTCATGCATCATTACGCTATTTCTGCATCATTGCACATGCGCAGTGCTTTCAGTTTCGGGGTTCAATCCGATCGAGTGTTTACATGCACTCTCAATCGTATTAGAAAAGGAATGAACCACCCTCTTCAATCCGATCGAAATATCATTCCGATCGAGCTCAATCGGATCAATTAAAGTCTGTACATGAGAGCCATCAATCTGATTGCAAACCGATTATTTGGTTGCATGTAAACGTAGCCATTTTGTACTAGTATTGATATAGTGTGTTTTTTGTTGGTGCTGTTTAAAATCTATGTAGACATGAAACCGTTAACTACTCTTGCAGATCTATAGAATGAACATGGTACTATTAGATCTTTTTAATGCATGCATATTATAAAACTATCTTTGATGTTTTTTTATTTGCTCTTTTAATAAAATGTTGTGAACTGAAATGCAAAGTCTGAGGTGATTCCATATAACAAGACACTTGGCACAAATACACAAATGTAAATCTACAACTGTCTTATGTTCATCATCACACAACATGCGGACATGTAGCTCCTGACTTCCCACTGCTCGTTGAATTTACTGAGCATTAATAAAATAAAAAGAGCTTAATAAAAGTGTCTGAAATCAGAGGTTTGACGATACTTACAGTATATGAGTTTATCTTTGAGCAGCTTTGCCACACAGATTTTAATGGGTGGATAACTATAATAAAACAGGCATGCCTAGGGCCAAAAGGCTCTGCTTCAGTATGGTTTGTGTCAAGCCATTCATTAATCTGGCTGTTTGATGAAGAGATCAAATGTAGTAGAAATAAACATGTTAAGAATCAATAGAAGCGGAGGACTATTATTAAGGTTTTTTTAGGACTATTATTATGTTGTAATGTTTGGTTGACCAATTAGCAGAGAGGGGCGTTTCATTCCCGCCCACATGTAGAGATCCAATATTCAAGTTGTTTATTCGTTTTCTATCCCTGAATGTAAAAACAAAAAATTAAGCCGGATTCTTGATTTTTCGTTTTGTTTGAATAATTGAAAAACGAAATATGTGCCGTTTTTCATTTTTCAGATTTCAATATTAAAACAAAAATTGATTGGACGGAAGATACCCTGATTTATTTGCAACCCGATCTCATGAAAGTGCGTATAAATAGTATGTCCATTTTTGTGTATCAATACCACAAGTTTTCGTTTTTATTTGGCGTACTATTTATATGCATTTTCATGAGACCGGGCTCGCTATTTGATAGCAATCTTTCCTTTGAAAACCATGTTTCTAGCATTTGTAAATCCACATTTTTCCATCTTAAAAATATATCTAAATTACGAGCTATGCTCTCAATGTCAAATGCAGAAATGTTAATCCATGCATTCATGACCTCAAGGTTAGATTATTGTAATGCTTTATTGGGTGGTTGTTCTGCACGCTTAATAAACAAACTCCAGCTGGTCCAAAATGCAGCAGCTAGAGTTCTTACTAGAACCAGGAAGTATGAGCATATTAGCCCGGTTCTGTCAACACTGCACTGGCTCCCTATTAAACATCCTATAGATTTTAAAAGCTTGCTTATTAATTATAAAGCCCTGCATGGTTTAGCACCTCAGTATTTGAACGAGCTCTTGTTACATTATAGTCCTCCACGTCCACTGCACTCTCAAAACTCTGGCAATCTGATAATACCTAGAATATCAGAATCAACTGCGGGTGGAAGATCCTTTTCCTATTTAGCTCCCAAACTCTGGAATAAACGTGTCCAGATCAGATGGTGGATCAGCACCTAGAGAGGACCTCTACAGCCCTGAAAGACAGCGGAGACCAGGACAACTAGATGCACCCCAGAGACAGATCCCCAGTGAAGACCTCGTCACCTTGATGACCATTGGCACAAGACCACGGGAACCAGACGAGTCCTCTGCACCTGTGTTGCAGCCTGGCAAGGCCGGCCCTGACCAATTTGGTGCCCTAGGCAAGATTTTAGTTGGTGCCCCTTGCATCGCAGCTTATTCCACCGCCGATCATTCACACAGAAACTGCATAGCATAGCCATATCACCCTGTAGCCCAAGACTGGTTACCCACTGAAGCTAAGCAGGGTTGAGCCTGGTCAGTACGTGGATGGGAGACCTCTTGGGAAAACTAGGTTGCTGCTGGAAGAGATGCTAGTGAGGCCAGCAGGGGGTGCTGTGGTCTGTGTGGGTCCTAGCCCCCCACTATAGTGATGGGGACACTATACTGTAAAAAGCACCGTCCTTCGGATGAGACGTTAAACCGAGGTTCTGACTCTGTGGTCATTAAAAATCCCAGGATGTCTTTCGAAAAGTGTAGAGGTGTGACCTCGGCATCCTGGACAAACTCGCCCATTGGCCTCTGATCATCATGGCCTCCTAACAATCCCCATATCTGCTGATTGGCTTCATCACTCTGTCTCCTCTCCACCAGTAAGCTGGTGTGTGGTGAGCGTTCTGGCACACTATGGCTGCCGTCGCATCCTCCAGGTGGATGCTGCACACTGCTGGTGGATGAGGAGATACCCCCTGACAATGTAGAGCGCTTTGAGTGCCTAGAAAAGTGCTATATAAATGTAAGGAATTATTATTATAGCTTTATGACATAAAACCATTTACATATGAAAATAAGACGGTTGCACACACAAAAAAATGAATAAACTGACATTAACTCAGCTATTTAAATGAGAGAACTTTATCATCCAAAGGCAGCTGCAATACTAACATTTAAATCTTAATTTCTTAATTTCAGACATTCTAAAAGTTAGGGATGCACCGATCTTAACTTTTCATGGCAGAATCCAATACTGGTTTTTAATGTATTTTATTTAAGCAAAAGACATGAAAGAATGCATGAAGAATATGGTTAGCTGCCAGCAGGTGGCGCTTAGGGAACAGCAGTGATGCATTGTTTCCTTGATTACCGCTGTAAACACTAAATGCATTATACAGAGGCAAGATGAAAGGAAAATGCCATTTATGGCCGATGGGTGCATCTCTGCTCAAATTCAATGGTTTGCCAGCAAATAAATAAATGCGTTGCATGTTTCAGAGTGAAGCACTGCGTGTCATGGGATGCACTCGAACACATTACCACTTCACTCTGAAAACTGCAGCGCATAGGTATTTTTATTTAATTAAATCGCAACATTCGCGATATGGCATATTTCGATATAAGTGCACCCCTAATTAAAATAATATTATTATTTAAAAAAAAACAACTCATTTGGGTGCCCCTATGGATGGACGACGGCCCTAGCATTTGCCTATTTCGCCTATGCGACGGGCCGGCCCTGCAGCCTGGAATTAACCCACATCATGCTGGTTTGGTCTGGTCAGAGGAGAACTGGCCCTCGACTGAGCCTGGTTTCTCCCAAGGATTTTCTCCATTTCTGTCAGCGATGGAGTTTTGGTTTCTTTGGCTTGTTTAGTTGGGGACGCTCGTCTGATTGCACAGACACTATTGAAGAGAGCTGAACTGGATGAAGACATCACTGAATCATCAATCAACTGACTTTAGCTGGAAAATGACAAACTGTTGTCCTGTTTAACACTGTAAAGCTGCTTTGACACAATCAGTACTGTATAAAGTGCTATACAAATAAAGGTCACTTGACTTGGTCTGTTTTAAAAGAAAACACTTCTTTAAGATTATTGCTGAAGTGAAAAGTTTGTAAGTAAAACATGTTTTACTCTAAAACTGAACATGAAAATCAAAGCCATAAATCTAAAGAAGTTGTGTTCCAAATTTGAGGTTGATATTACAAAAAAAAAAAAAGAGCTTTCAGTCAGAGAGTTTGTTTGGAGCGCAATACCAAACACTTCCACTAGATGAAATTCATTTCTCATTCTAACGTGGTCATATTTGACCGCAAACAGTACAAGTGTGACTATTTTTCAGGTCCATTTAACCTTTTCAAATCATATCCTTTATTTTTTTGTGTGCGTTCACAAATCCTTACCAAGTTTCGTACCATTCCAATGACGTAAAACATAAAAAAAAAAAAACATAAAATATTTCAGTGAAAAATGAGTGAAGAGCACCAGAGGTTATTTAGCATTTATGACGACTGATAACTTTTACTGTCCTGCAGCACGTGAGCTTGTGATGTGTGAGAAATATAAACCATAAATGACACCAGATACACGCCGACTGATGTTTCCACGTTTGTAATTTAATAAAAAGACATGACGGTCTGAAATTCAGATGTGTTTCTTTGCAGTGTGACTTTAAGCTCTGTATCTGTCAAGATATCGTCTCTCTAAAATCTGATATACCTTTACAACAGCATTTAAGAAAACAACTTTTAAACGTGGTACTTCATATAAGTCATATTTACAGAATGTACATCATCACGCAACGAAAACACTTTTAACGGCTAATATCATGTTACGATACGTCACTGTCCACAGACCAGAGATCAGACGACTGTACAGGATAAATGAACTCCAATGGAATGAAACGCAGCTGATCTCCAAACTCCATGATCCCTAAAACACGGCGCTCCTGTCGAACTGGACTGATGACGCACAGAAACGAGTGAATGTGACTGGGTTTAAAATCAGCTGCAGCCAGACGAGATCAATATAAACCAATAAAACAACACAAGTTAAGGCAACCAACACTTCAAAATACAGGCGGATGAATCTCACTGTAAAGAACCGGTCCAGATATCATAGTTCAAGCCGGTTTCTCAGACCACTGAGATTTTCTGCATTTTTAGCTGCAAATATTATTAATGAAAGGCAAAAAAAAAAAAAAAGTATATTTAAATGTCAAAATCTATATACATTATGTATGTATTTATATCAGTGTATTACAGTCATGAGAATCTAAAGAGAATCACTATTGATATTGAAAAACAGAAAACACAAATCAAAAGTAAAACGTCCAGGAATTATGGTTTATTCTCTGCGTCATTTTACGGCACGGATGGTTTTGATAGGTTGAGTTAAACCAATGGTTTTCTAAAAACAATTATGTAAAAAAAAATTCAAAATGTAAAAAAAAAGATAATTTTAACACACAATTCTGACATATTTTCTAACAATTGCAAGTTTATATCGAACACTTCGGAGTGTATATCGCACAAACTTGACTCACAAATATTTGATTCCACCACAGGATAAAAAATGAAAAAGGTAGCCTAATTGAAACTTTTTATATCACAGTTGCGAGTTTACATCTCACAATTCTGAACATTAGGAAAGAAAAAAAACTCAGAACTGTGAGGGAAAAAAAGTCGCAATTACTTCTTCTATCTTCTATAATTACTTCTTTTACTTTTGATCATGTGGCAGAAATGAGTGTCCATAGAAAAGACCTGGTGATATCAAATGTTGCAAAAAAAAAATGCCGAACAGACTTCCGTTTCTTTATGCAAAAAATAATAATTTCCTATTTTTTCCTGTTGATTTGAGTGTGAATTATTATGATCTGGGCATATTGTTTGTGAGATTGATCCTGATGTCTGTTGGACAGAATCAGACTCCAGACGCCTCGAGCTTCGAGAAAGAAAAGCTGGTCCCAGATGATCCAACACTGTTTTACACCAGAGAGAGAGAGAGAGAGAGAGAAAACCAGTGCGCATCCATCACAGCAGAACTCCACATCGACTGACGTCATCCGTGTAAAAACAGTAGCGTCACCACACCTGCTGCGCTTCTGAGGAGTCTGAACAGAAACACACACACGGGGGAATGTGGGGAGAGTGTGTGCGCGAGCTTAGAAGAAGAGTTCAGGAAAAATCCAACACAATTCTGCCATCACCGAGATGAATGAATCTTCACGCAACTCTTTTCCACACGAGTTCAAAGCCACCAGTCCATCAAGACCCAACTACAGCATGAAAGCAGTCACAGTTATAGCTGCAGCAGTTCAAACAGAAGTGAATATTTTAGTGGAAAAGGGAGCACTGGGGCTGCTGTTAAGATACTCCGATGTGGCGTTTTGTCATTTTTGGCACTTGACGGACATATTAAAGATGGATCTGACGATTCTTCGTTTTGTTTTTCACAGAAGCAGCCTGTGTGAGGTGAGTAAATGATGTGTGTGTGTGTGTGAGAGAGAGTGTGTGTGTGTGTGTGTGAGTGAGGGTGAGTGTGTGTGAGTGAGAGTGTGTTTGTGTGTGAGTGTGTGTGTGTGTGTGTGTGTGTGTGAGAGTGTGTGTGTGTGTGAGTGTGTGTGAGTGTGTGT
>NW_015506931.1:21434-26535 GCF_001515645.1 Sinocyclocheilus grahami
TGTGAGAGTGTGTGTGTGTGTGTGTGTGTGTGTGCGTGAGTGTGTGTGTGAGTGTGAGTGAGTGTGTGTGTGTGTGAGTGTGTGTGTGTGTGTGTCTCTGTGTGTGTGTGTGTTACTGTGGTTAGCAGACGGCGGCGGTGTTCCCGTCTCTGCGTCCCTGTTTCTTCAGGAGCTGGATGCGGTTGTGGCAGTAGAACTTGATGGCTCTCCAGTCGCGCTGGTTACTGACCAGCAGAGGGCAGAGCTGCAGGCATCGCTCACAGTCCGCTTTCGCAGGCACACGCAGCTCCATGATGTTCCTCTTCAGGTGCGTCTCCACTGCGACTCGCTCCGCCTCTGACCACGGCCGCTTCAGCACGCCGCGCTTCCCTGAGACACACAACACCATTAACACTGACCGCCAAAAACTTACACGCAACCTAAATTACTGAGTATAACCATAAACACGTCTGGTGGCAAGCAGGATTAGTATAGTTAACTCAGACCAAAACCATTAAAAAAATATTTTTTTTGTTAACAGAAATAAAATCAATGTTAACTGAAATAGAGTAAAATATCCAAAAACTTTTTTCCCCAGCTAGTTTCCAGAGCACCATTTTTATTAGTTTAACATGATGTACTCAAATAAAAAAAATACTATATAGACAGATTTTAAAAAGCAAAAACTAATTGAAAATATTTAGAAAAAAAAACTATAATAGTATCTCAAGTAAAAAACACAAAATCACTAAAACGTTAAAACTAAAATGAAAACGGCAAATACAAAAAAAAAAACTATAATAGCTTCTAGATAATACTAAGATCACACTAATAACATTTTTTTATTAAAATTATGTCAGCTAGTTGCCAAAGCAGCATTTCTCATTTTCTATTAGTTTAATTTGATGCGCTCAAACAACTAAAACTGAAATAAAATTAAAACACACACAATGAAACAATTCACTAAAACTAAAATTGAAATGAAAACAGAAAACACAAAAATTAAAACTAATTCAAAATATTAAAAAACTATAATACTACATCAATGATAGTGCAATAACTGGGAAAACGGGAAAAATTAAAATACCTTTTATTACATTGTAGAAGTTTAGTTCCCTAACAATACTTCACTCGTACTGCGTCTTGCTTAAGTTTCTCCTCTCAATGAGCCTCGGAGAGAGAAACAGCGAAGCCTGAGAGCTAAGCAACCGGGTCTGAGCGATATCACGCCGATCCGTGTCTTACACATGAAGATCAGCGCCCCTCTTTACATTGAGTGGCTCTATTTTCCGAGGTTGATCGAAGCGGAACGCTGTCACTGACAGCTTCAAATTGGTATGTGTGTGTCGCTATGGCTGCGCTCACAGAGACGGGCTGCTTTTACCATGAAAGCAGTCTGCCCCTGTTCGCGGAAGGCGGTCCCGCCTCCCCGCTCTCATGTTTCTCTCCTCCCAGTTACCTCGGAGGAACCAACGGCGAGCTCGCGGGTTGAGCGATCAGGCTTGAGCAATTCCTGCTGGCACACATCATGCGTGCTTGATCTGCCAGTGTGTGTTACACGTGAGGATCAGTGCCCCTCGTTACACCGAGCGGCTTAATCCTCCTAGGCAGATCAAAGCAGGACGTTTGCAGTTTCGCATTTGTGTATGCGTAGCTGAGCCCCGCCTCCCCTGCTCTTGTGTTTCTCTCCTCCCAGTTACTCAGAGTAAGAAATGGCTCGTGGGGATGAGCGATCAGGCTTGAGTGATTTAACGCCAGCAAGTCCCCGCATGCATTACTCTCCACGCAGCTCTTTGATCCGCCAGTGTGTTTACACGTGAGGATCGGAGCAGAACGCGGTCACCAATGATTTAATATCACTGACAGCTTCGTATTTGAATGCGCTTCTCGCCTGACGCTGAGGCTGCGCTCGCCGAGACAGATCGCTCTCGCTACGAGAGTTCATGTCTGCTTTGCTCGCGGCTCGTCTTCTTCAATGAAGGCGGCCCCGCCCCTCCCCTCGTCCGCCACAAGCGGATCTGAGAGAATGCGCGCAGCACTTTTGATCTTGAGTGTTTACACAAAGATCATCAGTACTCCTCTTCTAATGAGTGGTTTGATTTTTTTAGGCGAATTAAAAGGGAATGCTCTCACTAATGATTATTATCACTGACAGCTTCAAATTGGACGCATCTGGGCCACGCCGACGCTGAAGCAGCGTGCACGGGGGATGACTGCTCTCGCTATGAGAGCATTAAGTCTAGCGAAGCATTTTTTGAACGCATTTTCAAAAGAGAACAAAATTCCTCTTCTGAGTGTGGGGTCCCCATACAGCGACCAGCCTCTTGAATTAATCCAACCCCTTGGCAGGCCATCCCCGGAGTGCCAGACTGTGTTTTGGGGATAATAAAACGAGGTTATTCACTGCAATTCACTCGAAGACCCCTGCGATTCAGCGGCGTGGTTTCCACCGCGGTTTAGAGCAAAGACGTATACGTCCTGCGCTCCCGAGGTGATGAATTTGCTGGCTTATTTCCCAGAATTTCCCCAGCTTAAAGCGAGTCAGGCTCCACAGCCGCTATTTCCTCGATCTCAGGCACCTGAACCAAGCCCTCATGAAACGGCTGTTCAGGATGATTACATTGAAACAGATCCTTTCGCAAGTGTGTCTAGGGGACTGGTTCTTTTCGCTGGAAAGCACGCGCTTGGGTCCTTTCTGCTTAAATGGACTTACTCTGGCAAAACTAGAGGTAAATCAGGCATTTGCCTTCTCTGTACGCTCTTGGCCCCCACTGGGTTCCGAGGCATTATTTCCCAGAATTTCCCCAGCTTAAAGCGAGTCAGGCTCCACAGCCGCTATTTCCTCGATCTCAGGCACCTGAACCAAGCCCTCATGAAACGGCTGTTCAGGATGATTACATTGAAACAGATCCTTTCGCAAGTGTGTCTAGGGGACTGGTTCTTTTCGCTGGAAAGCACGCGCTTGGGTCCTTTCTGCTTAAATGGACTTACTCTGGCAAAACTAGAGGTAAATCAGGCATTTGCCTTCTCTGTACGCTCTTGGCCCCCACTGGGTTCCGAGGCAGTACGATTTTGTTTGGAACGATTACTTGGCGCCGGGCCGACCTCTGTGAGTTTGGCCCTATCGCTTCCTGTGGGACTTCCCTACAATTACTTGGTCCCTCTGGGCCCTTGGTGCTCAAGGCAAGTTCAAGCATGGGTCGTTCCTCTACCATAGCACGGCGGGATTGTACTGGTTCCCCAAAGCGTCTTAAGCAAGACGCAGTACGAGTGAAGTATCGATAGGGAACGAACTAAGTTACTAAAGTAACCTCGGTTCCCTGAGATACGGGAATGAGTACTGCGTTGCTGGCCGTGCTATGTAGCTGCACGACTCGGTCATCGCTTCAGTCGAAGTAACCTGAGGATCCTATGGCGAAGTGCACGCTTATATAGCCAGATGCCCCGTCCAAACTGGCAGGCTGTGTCGCCATAGGCTCGTGCAGCTCCACTGCTGAGCCATTGGTTAGTTTTTAATAATACACTGCACGAACCAATGGCCGTGCAGTTACAGTGCGTGATTGAAAAAGGCTTCAGTATTCGGGGAAAAAGGAGTTTTCCCAAAGCGTCTTAAGCAAGACGCTGTACTCGTTCCCGTATCTCAGGGAACCGAGGTTACGTCAGTAACCGAGTACGATATTATTACTGGAATTCAAGATTGTTTTTAGAGAATTTTTCTTCCACCGACTACACAAATAGTTACAGACTGCAAAACATCTAATAGATTTAGGGAGGTTTTCACATTCTCTTCTTGATGTGTGCAACCGGTTTTCTGAATAATGTCTAATCACACTCCCTTCAGAATGCAAACTCAGATTCGACATAACTTCTGATGAAATGTGTCTGAGCTGATGTTTTAGCGCAGGAGACTGACCGGACTTGACCTGAGCGCTGCGTCTCTTGTGTGCCGCTGGCGGTGTGCTGGTGGACTGATGAGGGCTGCTGCTCTTCTTCGGCCGCGGTGCTCGATTACGCGACCCTTTCTTCTTTCCAGTGTCTTTACTCTTACTGGCCTCTCCATCAGAGTCATCAGAGAAAGAGTCGCCAGAGTTCCCCGACATCACTGACACAAACACAAGAAACACTTTAACGGAGAGCTTCTCCATCTCTGAGACACTCTAATGGGATCGACTTAGTTTCATTTAAATACTACAACAAAAAGTAAAACGAAATAGTCATGTTTTTTTTTTAGCAAATGGAATTGTTAAAAACTAATTAGGCCCATGGGTAAATGATAACATTTATATGTGTAACATAGTATAAACTAGAGGACAGGAAAACCTTTACCAAACCACTTTTCTACCATTGCAAAGTATGCACATATTAGCATAAATGTACTTCTAGATATCGTAAAACAAATGTAATGTAATGCAGCTGTTTTTGTTAATTGAGAACAAAAAGCTGCATGTTATTAATTTACTCTTTCCTTTATGCATCCGTAATATTAGTAAATGTCAAAACCACATGCATTACTACATTACTGATCAAAAGTTTGGAATAATTATGATTTATTAATGTTTCTGAAAGAAGTCTCTTCTGCTCATCAAGGCTGCATTTATTTGATTAAAAATATAATAAAATAGTGAAATATTATTATAATGTAAAACAGCTGTTTTCTGTGTGAATCTCTGTTAAACTGTAATGTATTTCTGTGATGCGCAGCTGTATTTTCAGCATCATTACTGCAGTCTTCAGTGTCACATGATCTTCAGAAATCAGTATAATATGCTGATCTGCTGCTCGAGAAACATTTTTGTGAAAACCTACCATTCAAAAGTTTATAAGCGAGATAAAAAAATAAAAAAATAATATTATTAATGATAATTATTCATCAAGGCTGCATTAAATTGATCAAAAGTGACAGTAAAGACATTTATAACGTAACAAAAGACGCCGTTCTTTTGAACTTTCTGTTAATCTGTGAATCCTGAGAAATCAAATGCATCAGTTTCCACAGAAATATTGTGCAGCACGACTGTGTTCAACATTGATAATAATCAGAAATGTTTCTCGAGCAGCAGATCAGCATATTATACTGATTTCTGAAGATCATGTGACACTGAAGACTGGAGGAATGATGCTG
>NW_015506931.1:26743-29517 GCF_001515645.1 Sinocyclocheilus grahami
CATTGATAATAATCAGAAATGTTTCTCGAGCAGCAGAGCAGCATATTATACTGATTTCTGAAGATCATGTGACGCTGAAGACTGGAGGAATGATGCTGAAAATACAGCTGCACATCACAGAAATACATTACACTTTAACAGAGATTCACAGAGAACACAGCTGTTTTCCATTCTAATATTATTTCACAGTTTTCCTGTATTTCTGATCAGATGAATGCAGTCTCGGTGAGCAGGAGTGTATGTGATTGGTTTTGCAGTACCGTCCAGCTCGAGGCAGATGTGCTGCAGGCTCATTCCTCTGAACAGCACTCCCTCTCTCTCTCCGTAGAGAACCACTCTCCCCACGCGGTTCATCAGCGCCGGGTCCTGGCCAATCCGAGCGCAGCTCTGGGTCACGTGATACTCCCTCTGCAGGAAGTCCTCCAGGCGTTTGGCGGCGCGCTCTCCCTCCTCCAGCAGCAGCAGCTGGGTCAGGATGGCCACCTGTCGCCGCGCGCGGGGGGCGGTGAGCGTCGCAGGGTTCTTCGCGCCGGTTTCAACCAGTGTTGGGGAAAGTACTCCATTATAATATTGTGGTACTCCATTAAAAAAGTAACTAATTGCATTACTTTTTATGTAAAGTAATGCATTTTGTTACTTTTCGTCACCTGAGCTGGCCTTGCTTATTTGTGTCCCTGCAGCACAAAAGCAGTGTTAAGTCGCTGGGGGATATTTGTAGCAATAGCCAAGAATACATTGTATGGGTCAAAATTATAGATTTTTCTTTTATGCCAAAAATCATTAGGATATTAAGTAAAGATCATGCTCCTTGAAGATATTTTGTAAATTTTCTACCATAAATATATCAAAACTTAATTTTTGATTAGTAATATGCATTGCTAAGAACTTCATTTGGACAACTTTAAAGATGATTTTCTCAATATTTAGATTTTTTTTTTATTGTATCTCGGCCAAATATTGTCCTATCCTAACAAACCATACATCAATGGAAAGCTTCTTTATTCAGCTTTCAGATGATGTATACATCTCAATTTCGAAAAATTGACACTTATGACTGGTTTTGTGTTCCAGGGTCACATTTGCTTTTAATAACAAAAACCCTAAAAGTTATACTTTTGGCAACTGTAAAGGCTCTTTCACACCAAAAGTGAACTGAATAAGCCTCAGACTGAAGGAAGAGCCTCTGTCTCTGCACTCACTCCTGATTTCTCTCAACACGGGCACAGGAGAGGCGACAGTCAATAAATGGGAAAGCAAAGTAATTGGTGTTACTTATTTGAAAAAGTAACAGATAATTCATTGTAAATTTCAAAGTAATGCCTTACTAGATAATGCATTGTAAATGTAAAAGTAACGCATTACTAGATAATGCATTGTAAATTAAAATATGTAGAAGTAATGCATTACTAGATAATGCACTGTAAATTAAAATATGTAAAATAATGCATTACTAGATAATGCACTGTAAATTTAAAAGTAACGCATTACTAGATAATGCATTGTAAATTTAAAGGGGTTATATGATGCGATTACAAGTTCTTCTTTCTCTTTGGAGTGTTACAAGCTGTTCGTGAATAGATAAGATCCCTGAAGTTGCAAAGACTAAAGTCTCAAAACCAAAGAGATATTCTTTATCAAAGTTAAGACTCTGCCACGCCCCCCTAAAACGGCTCGTTCTGACACGCCCCCACATATCTACCTCACTATGTGGAAATATTAGCATAATGCGCCCAAATGTTCATGCAAAGAAAGAAGGCGTGGTTTCAGTAACCGCAGTTAGTGTTGAAGCAGCATGTCAGGGAGACGCTGTGTGTTTCTAGACGAAAGCAAAAGCACTTTATTTGGCCTTCCGGATATCCGGTCCATGAACTTCCGTCTGCTAGCCATCACAGGTCACCCTTTCCATTTTCATTGACTTTCGCACTACACACTGTTGCATATCACCCCGGACTACATATCCCATCATTCATTACACTGATTGCACACAGCTGTTTCATATCACTCACTCACTATTTAACACTCATTCTCATTCCTTTCTAACTGCCGAGTATTGTTTAGCGCTTATCGTTTTGATAGCTACACTATGGAGCCTGTTTAGTTTACCCTGCCTCACCTTAGTCTGTCTCGTCTGTTTTCTTGGTTTCTGATCTTTGCCTGTTTTCCTGGATTTATCCCTCTAGTCTCGCCCTTGTGATTCTGTTCGCCGATCGTTGACCTACGCTAGCCCTAGGACTATTCTTGTGTCTTGCCCGCCATATACCTGCTTGCCACTGTTCGACCCTGCCTGTGTTTCTGACCTCCTCTGCTTTTAATAAAGCTTGCACATGGATCCGCACGTCTCACGTCTTGTCAGCCCCGTAACAGATACTCGGCCACACAAGGATCCAGCAGCTTCTCATGTGAACATTGGCCAGGTATGGACATTGCAAGGCTGTTGTTAGCCCTCGAGTAGGGCACCCGCTCACTCGAGGACTACATTCAAGAGTATCTGGACACTGCCTATCACTCTGATTTACCGGACTATGTTTTGATAGATTTTTTCTGTAATGGCGTTAATCAACCGCTAAAATCTAAGCTCATACTTGAGGGTCCGCGTTCGTCACTATGTCAATTTATGGATTATGCTTTACTGACTGTGGGCTCTTTGTGTACTGTGGGAATCGCGGAGGAAGAACGTGATACCGCGTCTGTGCCTGTAATGATGGCAGCGACAGCGGAGCCCATTCGCAAAATGGCGGCCACACTAGAGCACGCTCACAAAATGGCGGTGACAG
>NW_015506931.1:29585-30059 GCF_001515645.1 Sinocyclocheilus grahami
TCCTGAGTCAAGTCTAGTCACAGCTGATCGTCATGAGTCAAGTCAAGTCTCAGCTGTTCTTCATGAGTCAAGTCAAGTCACAGTTGATCGTCATGAGTCAAGTCTAGTCACAGCTGATCTTCAGGAGTCAAGTCAAGTCTCAGCTGTTCTTCATGAGTCAAGTCAAGTCACAGTTGATCGTCATGAGTCAAGTCAATTCACAGTTGATCGTCATGAGTCAAGACAAGTTACAGTTCATTATCATGAGTCAAGTCAGGTCACAGCTGATTTTCCTGAGTCAAGTCTAGTCACAGTTGTTCTTCAGGAGTCAAGTCAAGTCACAGCTGATCTTCCTGAGTTCAGTCAAGTCACAACTGATCTTCCTGAGTCTAGTCACTGTTGATCGTCATGAGTCAAGTCTAGTCACAGTTGATCGTCATGAGTCAAGTCTAGTCACAGCTGATCTTCATGAGTCAAGTCTAGTCACAGCTGATC
>NW_015506931.1:30569-35925 GCF_001515645.1 Sinocyclocheilus grahami
CGCAAACTAAGAAGAGCCAGAGCCCCGGCCTCCATCATGTGCACCTTCTACAGAGGCACCATCGAGAGCATCCTGACCAGCTGCATCACTGTGTGGTATGGCGCCTGCAACGCGTCCTGCCGCAAGACACTTCAACACATAGTGAGAGCAGCTGAGAAGATCGTCGGTGCCTCTCTCCCCTCCCTTCAGGACATCTACAACACGCGTCTCACACGCAAAGCCCTCTGCATTGCAGGTGATCCCACCCACCCGACACACAGCTTCTTCAGTCTGCTGCCATCAGGGAGGAGACTGCGGAGTCTCCAGGCCAGGACCAGCAGACTGAAGGACAGCTTCATCCATCAGGCTGTCAGGAAGCTGAACTCCCTCCCGACCTTGCCCCTCCTCCCCTCTTTTGCCCCACGCACCTCTGAACTCTGACCCTCTGATGGACTCTCCCACTCCCCCCCTCCCAAATACACACACACACTGTCACTTTAATCAGTCTGAATAAGCTCTTTTGCACTACAATCATTATATCTGCAGTTATTTACTTCACTGGTTTGCACTCTATCTGCCATGTGCCTTGTGCTGCTTTATATATTTATTTATATCTTACCATATTTGTATAGTTGTATTTTATATTCAATCTGTATCTATCTGTATTTATGTTCTACTGTTAGTGTTATCTGTATGCACCAAGGGTCTGAGAGTAACGCAATTTCAATTCTCTGTGTGTATGTGCTGTACATGTGGAAGAATTGACAATAAAGCAGACTTGACTTGATTACTAGATAATGCATTGTAAAAGTGACTTGAAAAAAGTAATCTGATTACGTAACTCACGTTACTTAATGCGTAACCCCCAACGCTGGTTTCAACTTACATTTATTAATTATTACGGTAACACTTTAGATCAGGGAACACTATTGACTATTAACTAGTTGGTTATTAGCATGCACATTACTAGCATATTGGCTGTTAATTATTACTTATAGAGCAGATATTAATCCGTTGTCCTGCATGACCATATCCTAGATCTCTTAACCCTAGTTTATTCCTAAACATAACAACTACAACAACTGTCTTATTTACTATCAATAAGCAGCAAATGTGGACTTTATTATAATCTAACGTGCTACCGTTATTATTTACATATTATGTATGTAATTGAACATTTTCTGATAAAACTGCGACTAAAGTGGCATTAAAAGTTTGCTGTGCTAGTTTGTAGGGCTGCACAATCTGGCCAAGAATTTTGTGATTATATGCCAATGTGAATATGAAATAATAGTAGTTATTATGATTATTATTACTATAGTCTAATCCTCAGACGTCACGCCCACGGACTGTTGCCTGAACGTCTGATGCATACGGCACTCAAAACTGGAAACACTTCAGGAGTTTCAAAGTATAATATTTAAATTTCGTGGCATAGAATCTTTCAAATACGTCCGAGAGTTTCACACGCCGGTCTGTTATTGTGGGGACATTTCCACGCCCCTAAACATGAAACGCGGCACAAAATGAAACGTGATTGGTTGCTTAACCTGTCAATCATACGGCCTCTTGTGCGCCATTCAAAGCGGCCACGGTTCTTCAGCCGTCAGTCTAACGCAAGACTATTACTACTATTGTGATTATTATTACTAGAATGAAATAGTAAACACAATAAAACACTACTATTGTAATATTTCACTGTAAAATAGAAAAATCTAACATTTAAAAATAGATTAAAGATTGAAGAGAAAGTGCATGTTCTAAGACAAGCTCACCTCGCCACGTCACTGTTCTTCTCCTCTGCGCCTCCGTCTTCTTGATTCTTCTCCTCCTCCACCTCCTCCTCCTGTTTCCCGGGCTCCTCCTGCTTCTTCTGCTGCTGTTCTTTCTCTTTCTTCGGCGGCCGTCCTCTCCTGGCGGGAGGCTTGGGCGAGACGGCCGGGCTCTTGTTTTTAGGCGCTGTCGCTGAGCTCTTTTTTGCGGTATTGGAGGCAGGAGGCGGAGACAGCGAGAGCGAGAAGGAGACGCCTCCGGACTTCGGCGCTGAAGACGAAGCGTCTCGCTCGCGGGGAAACAGGGAGGGCGAGGGCTGAGAGGGAGATGTGACGGGGTGCGAGGAGGCGGGGGGGTGCGACAGCTCCATGGCTGCTCGGACCTCGGGCTGCTGCTCGTGGTGTTTCTCCAGGTGCCTAGCGAGCGAGCGGAAGTGACGGCCGCAGTAGGGACAGTGCTGTCTGCGGGAGAGCGCGCCGCTCGCGCCGATGTTTATGTTTATGTTATTGTTTATGTTGGTGGTGGGCGGGGCTAGAGGCTGCTGGAAGGGCGTCGGTGAGGAAGGGGCGGGGCATGTGAAGGACAGGGGGCGGGGCTGGGCTTTCTTCTTGATGGTCGCCGAGGTTTTCTGTTTCTTGCGGCGTCTCATCATGCGGCCCCGCAGATCCTCCAGATCATCTTCGTCGTCATCATCATCGTCGTCGTCGTCGTCGTCCTCCTCCTCTTCGTCCTCCTCTCGGTCAGAGTCTCTGGCCTCGGAGTGAGACAGCGGAGAGGAGGAGGGAGACAGGGACCATGACGGAGTGAGGTAGTCAGAAACGCTGAGAGACATTGGGAGTGAACCCGGCTCCTCCTCCTGCAGAGACACAAGCCAGCTGCGAGTTAAACATGCACCATTCAATAGCTAGCTACAGATGGGAAAATGCTCCTGTGCAAGAGAAATCTCTCATAGATTTCGGGCCTGTTCACACCAGTCTGAAGATGATTTTATTGTTGTTTGACAAACATCACAGCAGCTTATTTAGTATCATGGTACAGTATTACAGTTTGTGTTCATATTTTGCATTAGATTTTATTTTCTATTTTCAATATTCATTTCAAGTTTTAGGAATATGCGAGCCTGGAGCACAAAAGTTAATGTTTGATTAGTAATATGCATTGCTAAGAACTTCATTTGAACAACTTTAAAGATGTTTAAAATCAGTCTCAATATTTAGATTTTTTTGCACCCTCAGATTCCAGATTTTCAAATATTGTCCGATCCTAACAAACCATACATCAATGGAGAGATTATTTATTCAGCTTTCAGATGATGCATAAATCTCAAAATTGACCCTTATGACTGGTTGTGTGGTCCAGGGTCACATATTGTTGTGTATTTTTTTATTAGTTTCGAATTATTTCGTTGTAGCTATTTTTGGTACCTTCAAAGTAAACGAAAATGAGAAATGGTGCCTTGTTAAACAGCTGAAATGTGTTTTATTTTTTTCAGTTAAAGTTTATTTTATTTCAGGTAATAAAAATGTTTGAATGGTTTTAGTTTTAGTTAATAACCCCACATCATAGCAAAAAAAAAAAAAGTTTGACATGACAAGCAGGTGTTTATTTTTCATGTTCATATGGGTCATTTATTTTAAGTATTTTTAGTTTCACGTGAAAAATTTTTTTTTTTTTACTATAATGTTTTAGTTAACTATAATAACCCTGCTTTTATGATCTTGAATATTACTAAATAAAAATAAAATGCAAAAATGTTACTAATGCAATATTTCACTGTATTTAAGAAAAAATAATAATTTTCTTTTAGTTTTGTTGACAACAGCATTTCATTTTACACACATTTGAGAAGATGGTTGATGACTGGAGAAAAAAATTTAATTTAAGGATGCCACATCTAATTTGTGATATCTTCAATAACTTATCTTATTTTCCAATTTATTGTAGCATATTTAAAATGTTATTTTCCAATTTTCAGAGCAACTCCTCATATTCCTTGCTATTTTTCACATGCACTGCAGTTTTGTTTAAATGCATGTGTGATGCACATCAGATTGCGGTGTTCATGGCACATTTAAAGCGTAAATCGTATAAACGGTTCATGATCTACAATCTGACTTTACTCCAGCTGTGCATGTAAAGACAGTCAGTGTGTGTGTGTGAGTGAGTGAGTGAGTGAGTGAGTGAGTGTGTGTGTGTGTGTGTGTGTGTGTGAGTGTGTGTATGAGTGAGTGTGTGTGTGTGTGTGTGTGTGTGTGTGTGTGTGTATGAGTGATTTGTGATATCTTCAATAACTTATCTTATTTTCCAATTTATTGTAGCATATTTAAAATGTTATTTTCCAATTTTCAGAGCAACTCCTCATATTCCTTGCTATTTTTCACATGCACTGCAGTTTTGTTTAAATGCATGTGTGATGCACATCAGATTGCGGTGTTCATGGCACATTTAAAGCGTAAATCGTATAAACGGTTCATGATCTACAATCTGACTTTACTCCAGCTGTGCATGTAAAGACAGTCAGTGTGTGTGTGTGAGTGAGTGAGTGAGTGAGTGAGTGAGTGTGTGTGTGTGTGTTGCATGAAATCACCTTCTTGATGTTGCTCTCTGGGTTGAATCCACATTCAAACCCGCGCGGGGACACCGAAGTATGAAAGCCCTGCGGTTTAATAGATCATGAATGAATTAAAGGTTACGCAGATGTGCGGAGAATACAGTATAGCGTGTTTCAGTGAGGTTCTGGTCATTCACCATGGCATTTTCTCCCCAGTCGGTCAGGCTGTAGTCCACTGTGATCTCCTCTCCTTTGGCAATGTCTCGAATGGCTATGACGACGAGCCGGACCTGACTCCCACAATGCACCTCTCTAATCCTGCAGTTGGGCGCTGGGTGGAACAGCACAGGGCCGCGGACGCCGCTAGCGCCCTCTTCAGCCAGCTCTGGCACACTGCAGGACACACAAACACACGGCACATTCAGAGTCAACACGGCTGAGCACTGTGGAAGCTCATTTCCACCAACCAATAAAAAGTGAATGAGAGCAGGTCTTGTACCAGAGCTGTGCCGGGTCGGTGAGGAAGAACGGGCTGCTCGGCGCAGGTATCCGGTCTTCAGCTCCCTCTGTGTACTGCTCATCCCCTACACACACACAGAACACACACACACACACACACACACACACACACACACACACAAACAAACAAATCAATAACATTCTAAATATGGAGGAAAAAACAGCTAAATGTTATTCAGAGGCTCATGCTGATTTTTATATGATGAGATTCTGATGCTTGTGCTGTAAATGATCTAAATATCGTCTCTATATCTGCAGTAATCTGTCTCAGTAAGAAGAGTCTGAAATGCTCCAAACATATAACGCAGTGATTGAGAGCTGAAGAAATAAAGGCTCCTCAGAAGACGTGAGATGTTCTGGAGGCTTGTGAAGATCATTCCTCCGCTGAGGAACAGTGAAAGTAAAGCTTCTGGAAACAAACGCTCCTCAAAAGATCCTGAGGATCAGATTTGAGACTCTAAAACATGATTGATGGAGAATCAAGTAAAGCTGAGCTGCTTCAGTCCAGTAAGTGTTCATCTGGAGATATTACTG
>NW_015506931.1:37511-42094 GCF_001515645.1 Sinocyclocheilus grahami
GTGTGTGTGAGTGTGTGTGTGTGTGTGTGTGTGTGTGTGTGTGTGAGTGTGTGTGTGCGCGCGTGTGTTTGTGTGCGTATGAGTGAGTGAGTGAGTGAGTGAGTGTGTGTGTGTGTGTTGCATGAAATCACCTTCTTGATGTTGCTCTCTGGGTTGAATCCACATTCAAACCCGCGCGGGGACACCGAAGTATGAAAGCCCTGCGGTTTAATAGATCATGAATGAATTAAAGGTTACGCAGATGTGCGGAGAATACAGTATAGCGTGTTTCAGTGAGGTTCTGGTCATTCACCATGGCATTTTCTCCCCAGTCGGTCAGGCTGTAGTCCACTGTGATCTCCTCTCCTTTGGCAATGTCTCGAATGGCTATGACGACGAGCCGGACCTGACTCCCACAATGCACCTCTCTAATCCTGCAGTTGGGCGCTGGGTGGAACAGCACAGGGCCGCGGACGCCGCTAGCGCCCTCTTCAGCCAGCTCTGGCACACTGCAGGACACACAAACACACGGCACATTCAGAGTCAACACGGCTGAGCACTGTGGAAGCTCATTGCCACCAACCAATAAAAAGTGAATGAGAGCAGGTCTTGTACCAGAGCTGTGCCGGGTCGGTGAGGAAGAACGGGCTGCTCGGCGCAGGTATCCGGTCTTCAGCTCCCTCTGTGTACTGCTCATCCCCTACACACACACAGAACACACACACACACACACACACACACACACACACACACAAACAAACAAATCAATAACATTCTAAATATGGAGGAAAAAACAGCTAAATGTTATTCAGAGGCTCATGCTGATTTTTATATGATGAGATTCTGATGCTTGTGCTGTAAATGATCTAAATATCGTCTCTATATCTGCAGTAATCTGTCTCAGTAAGAAGAGTCTGAAATGCTCCAAACATATAACGCAGTGATTGAGAGCTGAAGAAATAAAGGCTCCTCAGAAGACGTGAGATGTTCTGGAGGCTTGTGAAGATCATTCCTCCGCTGAGGAACAGTGAAAGTAAAGCTTCTGGAAACAAACGCTCCTCAAAAGATCCTGAGGATCAGATTTGAGACTCTAAAACATGATTGATGGAGAATCAAGTAAAGCTGAGCTGCTTCAGTCCAGTAAGTGTTCATCTGGAGATATTACTGCAGTTATTCTGACCTTTACTTGATCAAAATCAGTCAAGATTTGACACGAGAAGCTCGAGCTGAAGCTGGACGTTTGTACAGTTACACTAAAAGAGCTTTGACTGCAACTCTAAACTATCAATCAGAGACAGAAGACATGAGGAGATTGTGTGTAAAACAGGTTTAACAGCTAATAGAATTATTTGGATTCTCTCATCACAAACAAAAACATACATTCACTCAACTGAACCTACAACAATCTCTGCTGGACTGGCTCGTGTAAAAACGCTCATGTGTATTTTGTGAATACTGTGTGCACCATACCAGAGATGACTTCTCTTTTATAATGTAAGTATTATTATATTATATTATATTATATTATATTATATTATATTATATTATCAAAAGCACTTCCCTATCAGAACTATAATTTCATCTGTATTAGTAAATATGTCATTACTGACATCCCTGTTCATCCAGTAGGTGGCGTAATACACTGCCAAATGTCTTGAATGTGTCTCTCACATGATCACTGACTGCAGATCAGCATGTCTTGTGTGATTTGTTTCTCATTCTCAGCTGATTGTGTGTGAAAATCTCCTGTGCTTTATTTCTGGATCTCCAAACACCAAACTGAGCCTCACCTTCATCACACTCAGAGCCTGAGATGAGACGAGGCCGTAGATCATTCATTAACAAGTGTTCAGTTCCAGATCATCCAGTTTGCTGAGATTAAATGAGTCACATGAGATCCAGAGAATAAATAAAAATACATGCAGATTTCAAGTCAAGTTTATAAATGTGATGTTATGTTGGTTGATGTGGTTGTGTGTGTGATTCAGGCTCATGTAGGATGAGTGTCAATGGTCTATTCGGGAGAAAGGTGGCAGTGATGCACTTTTTGTTTGCGAGCTGCCGTAAAAGAAGAAGAAGAAGTCAAGTTCATCATCATGATTCCAGCCATATTCAAAGAGGCCTGTAACTCACAGACGGGACAGGCCTCCCTTTACAAACCTGGAGTCTGAAGTGATCATGTGCTATGATACACACACACACACATGGGTGAAAACACAACTCATTCATTTGTGACTGAACGTCACATCTCTGTTCACATGCACACAAATAATCCATTACTCAGATTGATGGCGCAATCGGATTGAAAAGCCTTCATGTAAACTCCTTGATCGATCCGATTGAACTCGATCCGGGTTAAACATTGACTTACTGACACACTGAGCATGCGCTTACCTTTTGTTCGAAATACATAAATATAATAAAAAATAGCATGTAAACAGCTATGTTTCCAGCCACATATTTTTGTGCATTGCATTCAAATGAAAAGCTGCTTGGAAACGCCAAGATGCGCATCAATTCTAAAAATGCTCATAAATAACTTAACATAAATAACCTCCGGAGTGAGAGCTTCGAAGGGTTGAAGGGTGTAGGGGACCAAACAACTGTTTCTTGAAGTGCCCTTCTGCATCATCATCACGTGCCCACACAGAGGCGCCGTCATCATGCAAAGAATCTGCGCAAAGGATCATGGGAGCCCGAAGTGTCCATCAGTTGTACCCTTCGAAATCCTTCATTCCGAAGGGCCCTTTGAAGTGGCCAGTTTTGAGCACTTCGTTTTGGAACGACCCTTCAATATGGCAGCCATGATTGTTTTCATTCTGAAGTGCTCTTTCGGAGGGCGATATATCCCGTTGGAACGCACCGTATTTTTTCCATTTGATAATAAGACATGCAAATAAACTACAATGTACTACCGAATAAATTCCTCAAAGCGCATCAAAAAACTCATGTGACTTCTTCAGCAGATGATGTGATTGGATAATTGAACTAACCAACACACCGATCTCATCGCACACCATCTCAAAAATGTATTTAAATAATACTGAAATGCCTGTGTCAATGTCCAGATTAGATTTATTTGGATTGACAAAAATGAAGGCATTCAAACACGTAAATCCTTGAATCTGACTATTTCCATCTCATGTCTTACGAACTGTTGTATACTGAATATTTACTAAATATTTGCTAAAAATGCTCTGACATAGATGTCAGCTTTCTCTTGAGGTATGATTTAGAATGGCACAATACTTGCAGTAGCTCCGGTGGCATTACTGCGGTAGAATCTCTGGTTCTGAACACGACGACTGATTGTGATGCACAGAGCATATAGCATTTTTTTTAGTGGCGTTCTGATCGCTTACCATGGCATTTTCTCCCCAGTCGGTCAGGCTGTAGTCCACTGTGATCTCCTCTCCTTTGGCAATGTCTCGAATGGCTATGACGACGAGCCGGACCTGACTCCCACAATGCACCTCTCTAATCCTGCAGTTGGGCGCTGGGTGGAACAGCACAGGGCCGCGGACGCCGCTAGCGCCCTCTTCAGCCAGCTCTGGCACACTGCAGGACACACAAACACACGGCACATTCAGAGTCAACACGGCTGAGCACTGTGGAAGCTCATTGCCACCAACCAATAAAAAGTGAATGAGAGCAGGTCTTGTACCAGAGCTGTGCCGGGTCGGTGAGGAAGAACGGGCTGCTCGGCGCAGGGATCCGGTCTTCAGCTCCCTCTGTGTACTGCTCATCCCCTACACACACACACACACACACACACACACACACACACACACACACAAACAAACAAATCAATAACATTCTAAATATGGAGGAAAAAACAGCTAAATGTTATTCAGAGGCTCATGCTGATTTTTATATGATGAGATTCTGATGCTTGTGCTGTAAATGATCTAAATATCGTCTCTATATCTGCAGTAATCTGTCTCAGTAAGAAGAGTCTGAAATGCTCCAAACATATAACGCAGTGATTGAGAGCTGAAGAAATAAAGGCTCCTCAGAAGACGTGAGATGTTCTGGAGGCTTGTGAAGATCATTCCTCCGCTGAGGAACAGTGAAAGTAAAGCTTCTGGAAACAAACGCTCCTCAAAAGATCCTGAGGATCAGATTTGAGACTCTAAAACATGATTGATGGAGAATCAAGTAAAGCTGAGCTGCTTCAGTGCAGTAAGTGTTCATCTGGAGATATTACTGACGTTATTCTGACCTTTACTTGATCAAAACCAGTCAAGATCCAGCTACAGTTACACTAAACGAGCTCTGACTGGATAAAACACTCTAAACTGTGTTTCAGTACCTGGGCTGTAACTGTGTTCAGACAGACTCTCCTCCTCGTCCTCCGTCACATACGCCGCTCTTTCACACACCTTCACCGGCGTCCCCTTCCTCTTCCTGCCACACACTCGCCTGTGCAGAACACACACACACACACACCGTCAGACCATCACACACACATACACTGTCAGACCATCACACACACAGATTCACTCTCACACACACACACACACACACTCTCACACACACACACACACAGATTCACTCTCTCTCACACACACACACACACATTCACTCACACACACACACACACA
>NW_015506931.1:45996-47283 GCF_001515645.1 Sinocyclocheilus grahami
GCTATGGAGATCTCACTCATGTCCCCGCGACGGTTGCTATAGAGATCTCACTCATGTCCCCGCGACGGTTGCTATAGAGATCTCACTCATGTCCCCGCGACGGTTGCTATAGAGATCTCACTCATGTCCCCGCGACGGTTGCTATAGAGATCTCACTCATGTCCCCGCGACGGTTGCTATAGAGATCTCACTCATGTCCCCGCGACGGTTGCTATAGAGATCTCACTCATGTCCCCGCGACGGTTGCTATAGAGATCTCACTCATGTCCCCGCGACGGTTGCTATAGAGATCTCACTCATGTCCCCGCGACGGTTGCTATAGAGATCTCACTCATGTCCCCGCGACGGTTGCTATAGAGATCTCACTCATGTCCCCGCGACGGTTGCTATAGAGATCTCACTCATGTCCCCGCGACGGTTGCTATAGAGATCTCACTCATGTCCCCGCGACGGTTGCTATAGAGATCTCACTCATGTCCCCGCGACGGTTGCTATAGAGATCTCACTCATGTCCCCGCGACGGTTGCTATAGAGATCTCACTCATGTCCCCGCGACGGTTGCTATAGAGATCTCACTCATGTCCCACGCGACCGTTGCTATGGAGATCTCACTCATGTCCCACGCGACGGTTGCTATGGAGATCTCACTCATGTCCCACGCAACCGTTGCTATGAAGATCTCACTCATGTCCCACGCGACCGTTGCTATGGAGATCTCACTCATGTCCCCGCCACGGTTGCTATGGAGATCTCACTCATGTCCAGCGCAACGGTTGCTATGGAGATCTCGCTCATGTCCCCGTGACGTTTGCTATGGAGATCTCGCTCATGTCCAGCGCGACCGTTGCTATGGAGATCTCACTCATGTCCCCGCGACGGTTGCTATGGAGATCTCGCTCATGTCCAGCGGAGATCTCGCTCGATGTCCCGCACGACCGTTGCTATGGAGATCGCGCTCATGTCCCCCGCCACGGTTGCTATGGAGATCTCGCTCTTGTCCAGTGCGACCGTTGCTATGGAGATCTCGCTCATGTCCAGCGGAGATCTCGCTTGATGTCCCGCACGACCGTTGCTATGGAGATCGCGCTCATGTCCCCCACCAAGGTTGCTATGGAGATCTCGCTCATGTCCAGCGCTACCGTTGCTATGGAGATCTCGCTCATGTCCCCGCCACGGTTGCTATGGAGATCTCGCTCATGTCCAGCGCGACCGTTGCTATGGAGATCTCGCTCATGTCCAGCTCGACCGTTGCTATGGAGATCTCGCTCATGTCCCTGCGACGGTTGC
>NW_015506931.1:47341-48839 GCF_001515645.1 Sinocyclocheilus grahami
CGACCGTTGCTATGGAGATCTCGCTCATGTCCCTGCGACAGTTGCTATGACAATCTCGCTCATGTCCCGCTCGACCGTTGCTATGGAGATACGCTCATGTCCCCCGCCACGGTTGCTATGGAGATCTCGCTCATGTCCAGTGCGACCGTTGCTATGGAGATCTCGCTCATGTCCAGCGGAGATCTCGCTTGATGTCCCGCACGACCGTTGCTATGGAGATCTCGCTCATGTCCCTGCGACAGTTGCTATGACAATCTCGCTCATGTCCCGCTCGACCGTTGCTATGGAGATCGTGCTCATGTCCCCGCCACGGTTGCTATGGAGATCTAGCTCATGTCCAGCGCGACCGTTGCTATGGAGATCTCGCTCATGTCCCCGCGAACGTTACCATGGTGAACTGCTCGCGAGCGCGCTCGGCAGCAGTGTCCGTGCACGCGCCGGCTGGTCTCGCGCACCCGCGCAGTGTTTTGCTAATCGTTCGAGGCGCCGCCGCTTCTGACGGTAACGGTAACGCGGAACGGGAAGATAGCACAGTAAAGACGCGCGCGAGCTCGGAGCACGAGAGAGAGGCGCGGGTCGATATAACGGCCGCGGGTTTTCCTCTGAACAACACAACCGGACCGGCTAACCGTTAGCACGCACGCTAATCCGAGCATGCCCCCGAAACAAGCGCCACGACCCGCTTCTCCAGCGAGAGCGACTGACCCGCGCGGCGGCGGCGGCTTTCCTCCATCCCCGTCGCTGTCCAGGGTCGGGGGCTCCCGGTAATCGAACGGCGACCGCACGCTCTCCGCCATTAGCGCTGCTCCGGTGCGCATGCGCAGACGCTCTGAGCTGGTCAGGCCCTGAGATGGGCTCCAGCAGATATACAGGCTATATATATTTATATAATGTGTTTATTCACGTTTACACACACACATATATACTCCTACATTTGTTTATAAACATTACAATGTTCATATTTCTGTGCATTTACAGTATATAACTTCTATATTTACACTTAGTACAATAGTAATGAATTATATGGATGTTAAAATGTAAAGTGCAAGTCTGTTATTTTATTTTCTGGTTTTCGTTTTAAATGGACACGTGAAAATATTTTAGAAAAATAAAAATCAAGGCCTTTAAAAATTTTTTGAAAATTAATGCAATCTTAAGAAGTCGTGAGAATTTCTAAGCTCTTTTTTTTTCTTGAGCTCTGATCTTAAATATTTGATTTTTTTTTATTTCTGATTTAAATTTTAAATTGAAATATAAAAATATATTATCCAGTAAAAAAAAAGTCAGTTTAGGCATAAAAATTATATATATATATATATCTCAATGAGTTAACATTACATTAGTCGCCATATGTACAATATACAATTATAATTTTTATATGTAAAATATTGGGAAGTGTACTTTATTTTTCTTTCTCACATTCACATATGAACCCCTTCCAACACACACACACACACAGAGAATACGAACACACACACACTCACTCACACACACACAC
>NW_015506931.1:48875-52690 GCF_001515645.1 Sinocyclocheilus grahami
GAACACACACACACACACACAGAATATGAACACACACACACACACACAGAATATGAACACACACACACACACACAGAATATGAACACACACACAGAATACGAACACACTTTAAGTTTCATCCCATCATTTATTGATTAATATAGACATATACATGATACTGTGATCAATAATATAACAAAATAGAGAATGTGAGGAATATGAGCTGAGCATGCGGCTGTGAAGCATGGTTAGTGTGTGTCACAGATGAAGCCACACAGAGACAAACAGAGCATCCTCTAGATATAAGCACAGATTCACAGATTCACAGCCTCAGAGTTAGTCGTCAGCAGCTACGCTGGTTTAGTAACAGCAAAGAAATGCATCACAGTGTTACACTTACATGACATCTCAGTAGAAATTAATAAATAAAGACATTAATATATTAATATTTCAGATTTTTGGTTGTTAAGTCTATGGACTATAGTCTAAAAAATATGATCTTCACTACTCAGTAATGCCGTGGATTTAGTTCACAATGAAATCTGACTTCAATCATACAGTAATTCACAGTCTAAGTCACAGGCGGTTTGCTACATCATCTGTTAGTACAGTAAGGAGGTTAGTCGGTTTGATCACTAGTGGCTCACTAACTACCCTACATGCTCTGGGGGCTCACACTTGTGTGTATCTCAGTACATGCCGTTTTATTATCACTGTGTGTGTGTGTGTGTGTGTGTGTGAGTGTGTGAGAGTGTGTGTGTGTGTGTGTGTGTGTGAGTGAGTGAGTGTGTGTGTGTGTGTGTGAGTGTGAGTGTGAGTGTGTGTGTGAGTGTGTGTGTGTGAGAGTGAGTGTGTGAGTGAGTGTGTGTGAGTGTGTGTGTGTGTGTGTGTGTGAGTGTGAGTGTGTGTGTGAGTGTGTGTGTGTGAGAGTGAGTGTGTGAGTGAGTGTGTGTGAGTGTGTGTGTGTGTGTGTGTGTGAGTGTGAGTGTGTGTGTGAGTGTGTGTGTGTGAGAGTGAGTGTGTGAGTGAGTGTGTGTGAGTGTGTGTGTGTGTGTGTGTGTGAGTGTGAGTGTGTGTGTGAGTGTGTGTGTGTGAGAGTGAGTGTGTGAGTGAGTGTGTGTGAGTGTGTGTGTGTGTGTGTGAGTGTGTGTGGAGCACACATATATAACTTGAAAATGTGTAAACGTCAAACTTTGTTAGTGTTTGTGGGTGAAATGACTCTAGTTTCTCCTAAATGTAACATTTCTGCATGTGAATATGTTCAATCAGAGTAACACTACGTCAGTCTGTCTGTCAGAAAACTCTGCCATCATTTACTCATTCATATGCAAGCCTGATTCCGCTATGGAATAAAAAATTAATTAATAATAATAAACGTTTTTTTTGTCTCACAATTCAGACCTTGCTTCTCGCAGTCATAAATTCAGAATTCTTACTTTTTTCAAGTTTACATCTTGCAATTCTGAGTTTTATACCTTGAAATTCTGTTTTTTTATTTCTATTTTTCGTGCAATTCTGAGTTTTATACCTTGAAATTCTGTTTTTTATTTCTATTTTTCGTGCAATTCTGAATTTTATACCTTGCAATTCTGTTTTTTGTTTCTATTTTTCATGCAATTCTGTTTTTTATTCTATTTTTCTTTCAATTCAGTTTTTTGTTTCTATTTTTCGTGCAATTCTGTTTTATTCTATTTTTCTTTCAATTCTGTTTTTTGTTTCTATTTTTCATGCAATTCTGTTTTTTATTCTATTTTTCTTTCAATTCAGTTTTTTGTTTCTATTTTTCATACAATTCTGAGTTGTATACCTTTAAATTCTGTTTTGTTGTCCATTCTGAGAAAAAAGTTAGAATTGCAAGATATAAATTCTGAATTCTGACTTTGAGTTTACATCTCGCAATTCTGAATTTTATTGCAGTTCTGAATTTATATCTTCCAATTCTACTTTTTGTTTTCGTCTTGTAACAAAAAAAATGAATTGCAACTTTTTGCATCACAATTCTGACTTCTCTCTTAGAACTGTGAGTTCATATCTTGCAATTCTGACTTTTCTGAGATCATTTCAATATAATCATGAGATAAAAACAGTCACAGTTACTATTTTTATGTTTACATTCCCTGACGGAAGCGGCGGTCCAGACATTCATGTCATTCAACACCTGCATGACTATCTCTTCCATGCAAAAGCAAAGGTGAGACATGTTTTAGAAAATTAGAAACGTTCACACTACAGTAAAAGCATACAGTGAACATAAATAAACTCTGCTCTTCTGCCGTAGCTCTCAAATCTCATTTATAGTTACATGCATTAAGATCTGTCGAGTCAAAATGCAACTATTTTTGATGCATTTTGTTGCTTGACAGCTTCTGCTCTCGGTCTGCTTTCACTGTTTAGACTAGAACGGCATGAAAATTCTTCACAATGTGATGTTTGTGCTGTAAAAATAGCGTCCCATGGGTTTGCAGTGAGAGTAAATGATGGCAGGACTCTTCCTACAGTGAAGGTCTCTGCTGATTTTACAGGTAAATGTCTTTGTTTCTTTTGACACGTGTGTAACTCAGGCTGAAGCGTGTGTGAAGCCCGTGATGTATTTCACACAGGAGCCCTACCGTATTAGACCTCAAGAGCACAGCATATTGTTATAATCGCACACAATATCAAGACCGCAGAGTCGCAGAAACTCATCTGAACGTAGCAATATACTCCCCATCAGAAAACTAGCTAATTTATTTTTTAAAGGATTTTTTTTAGGCAAAACAATATTCATGCCGAGATGCTTGGGTTTTTTGTAACCAAGCTTTAAACCAAACAACAATAAACTCTGCTTGTTAATTTAGGTTCTCTTTTGGTCTAAACTAAAGGCCTGATTTAATCTCAGATTGAGTTCTAGACGTCTGCGGTCATGGTCCTGGCCTAACATACTGATTCTCCATTGAATAAGGTGTTTAGTTCAGGAAGCCGCGTCTAGAGGAGCTGCTGCTGCTGCTGCTGGCCGTGCTTCTCGCTGTGGAATAAGTGAAGGGTTTGAGAGGCCGAATCAGTCCAGTGGATGAGCTCCTGCAGAACTCTGTAGGTCCAGATTTTAGCAGCAAAACTACCAGAAGCTTCAACTTCATCCTGACCCTGGAAATAACAAACAGACCGTCAACACGAGAGAAATCTCAGCCTCTTGGTGCTGTTGAGAACGACTCACTGGTGAACACTACTTCATAGAAAACAATCCCAACTTTGATCAAACAGAAAGGTTTTCTGTGCAGGTTATTTGATCATGTTACCCAGTTTTGGTTTATATTTTCAGAGTTTTTGAAAGAAGTCTCTTCTGCTTATCAAGGCTGCGTTTGCATTGATAAATAACAGTGATATTGTGAAATATTATAACTTTTTTGTGAAAAACATGATACAATATCATTCAAAAGTTTGGGGTCAGCAAGATTAAAAGAAAAAATGAAAATAATTGTATTCATCAAGGCTGCATTAAATTGCTCAAAAGTGACAGTAAAGACAATGTTACAAACGATTTCTATTTCAGATAAATGCTGTTCTTTTGAACTTTCTGTTCATCTGTGAATCCTGACAAATAAAATGTGTGTCTCTGTGTTGTGTGTGTGTCTGTCTGTGTGTGAGTGTCTCTGTATCTGTGTGTGTGTGTGTGTCTGTCTGTGTGTGAGTGTCTGTGTGTGAGTGTCTGTGTGTGAGTGTCTGTGTGTGAGTGTCTGTGTGTGTGTGTGTGTGTGAGTGTGTGTGTGTCTGTGTGTGTGTGTGTGTGTCTGTGTGTGAGTGTCTGTGTGTGTGTGTGTGTGTCTGTGTGTGAGTGTCTGTGTGTGAGTGTCTGTGT
>NW_015506931.1:52802-72790 GCF_001515645.1 Sinocyclocheilus grahami
GTGTGTGTGTCTGTGTGTGTGTGTGTGTCTGTGTCTGTGTGTGAGTGTCTGTCTGTGTGAGTATCTGTGTCTGTGTGTGTGTGTGTGTCTGTGTGTGTCTGTGTGTGAGTATCTGTGTCTGTGTGTGTGTGTGTCTGTGTGTGAGTGTCTGTATGTGTCTGTGTGTGAGTGTCTGTGTGTGTGTGTCTGTGTGTGAGTGTCTGTGTGTGTGTGTCTGTGTGTGAGTGTCTGTGTGTGTGTGTCTGTGTGTGAGTGTCTGTGTGTGTGTGTCTGTGTGTGAGTGTCTGTGTGTGTGTGTCTGTGTGTGAGTGTCTGTGTGTGTGTGTCTGTGTGTGAGTGTCTGTGTCTGTGTGTGTGTGTCTGTATGTGTCTGTGTGTGTGTGTCTGTGTGTGTGTGTCTGTGTGTGTGTGTCTGTCTGTGTGTGTGTCTGTCTGTGTGTGTGTGTGTGTCTATGTCTGTGTGTGTGTGTGTGTTTGTGAGTGTCTGTGTGAGTGAGTGTGTGTGTGTGTGTGTGTGAGAGAGTGTGAGTGTGAGTTAAATAAAGACATCAGCAGTTTTGGATAAAATACAAATTTACACACCCACGCTGTGGTCAATTTCAGGCATTATAGGGCACAGAAATAGATGAGATGAGCACTTCACGCCGACACGCCAACGTAAAGAGACTTTTTGATCACGAGCCAAACGTCTGTTCATAGGAAGCACTCATCTGGTTTACTGAGATCGGCTTCATTTACTCGTCTGCCGCACATCCTGATGTAGGAGATCCGCGGGACAGTGTTGGAGGGTCTGCAACTAAAAGTAGCCACGCTACTAACTCACCTACATTAGTCAGTGGTGTAGCGTGACGGTAGATTCAGCCCAGCTGTTACAGTAACAAACTGCTTTTGCAAACAGTGTTGCCTGATGCATAATTACAGTGCTGGTGTATTTGTTGTTTTTGTTTTTTGCATTGCGCAATGCAACTTTACTACTAATGAACCGAACACGCTCTCCTAAATATATATTTACTCTTACATCTTGAATTGCTTTATTGAATTGTTCAATCTTTATTGTTACAGTATATTTTATATATAGTAACTTCTCGCATGTTATTTTCTAGTATTTTTAATTGCGTTAGCATAAATGTATCAGTTCAAATTTAATGCATTACGCTAATTGTTTTAAAACGAACAAAAAAACTAAATAAAACAATATCAAATAAATATAATGAAATTACAAATGTCATGGAATGTTGCAGTAAATAAACGTATACAGTGAAATGTAGGCATCAATAAACGAGACATAAAATACATTTCTTTTTTTCATGTAACATGAAAAAAGACATGAAATATCATTAAATTCCTCATGAAAAACTTTATCAATCATTTAGCTAATTTTCTACTTAAAAAAGCATTTATTTAGACTCTTAGCCCGAGACTTTGATAGGTAAAAGTAGCGCTTTTTAATTGATTTTTCAGGTCACTGTTACATAAATACATATATTTAACACCCAATGTTTTAATACGCTTATATATATATATATATATATTTGTTTGAAACATTTCATTATGTATTCAGTTATTTTGTGATATACTGATTTGTTTTATAATGTCTGCTTCATTTTATTTCATTATTTACACCTACATTTCATTGTACTTTTTATTTATGTATTGCATGACATTTAATATTTTCATTGCATATTTAGTGTGTTTTAAACTCCATGGTATTTAAACGGATACTGCCAAATGAAGCCGCTTCAATAGCAGTGTTGTGAATGTTCTGGAGGGCCGGCGACTTACGGGAAAAGGGATTTAGGGTTTGATGAGCGTCCAAATGCTTATCGCTGCTTCTATATCAGCTCCAGCAGACCACAATAATAGAGCACAGAACGACAAAAGAAACACTGCTTTCAAGCAGCATGTCAATGCAAGCAATGAGAATGATTCAGCCCAGATATCAGCGGCTCTGAAAGAGTAGAGCAGAAACTGATATTTGGCTATTATAATGATACATTATATTTTGGCTGATATATTATATTTTGAGACCGTCACCATGGGAATAAACGAAATCCACAATCACAAATGGTTAAACGATAACAAAATAAATACTTAAATGTGTATTTTGGAATCTCAACGTTGACCCGTGAATGAAAAAACTACGGTTCTGTCTGCAGTGTCTTGCTTTAAATACTGTGAAAATAAGTGTAGAACTTAATCTAATTTGCTGTCATTATGTGTGTGTGTGTGTGTGTGTGTGTGTGTGTAATATCTGGGGCTCCAGATGCATTGCATAAGTGCTTATTTTCCTTTTTATCGGGGGTCACATGTGTTTTATATATATGTGACCCTGGAGCACAAAACCAGTCATAAGGGCCAGTCATAATAATCTTTCCATTGATGTATGGTTTGTTAGGATCGGACAGTATTTGAAAATCTGGAATCTGAGGGTGCAAAAAAATCTAAATATTGAGAAAATCATCTTTAAAGTTGTTCAAATGAAGTTCTTGGCAATGCATATTACTAATCAAACATTAAGTTTTGATATATTTACAGTAGGAAATTTACAAAATATCTTCATGGAACATGATCTTTACTTAATATACTAATGATTTTTGGCATAAAAGAGAAATGTATAATTTTGATCCATGCAATGTATTGTTGGCTATTGCTACAAATATCCCCCAGCGACTTAACACTGCTTTTGTGCTGCAGGCTCACATATTTTGTAATTTTAATATAAATTCCACTATTTGTTGTATGTGTGACAACTAGCCCCGGCCTCCTCCAAACAGGCATCATATGCTCTCTAGATGTTTGCAAACACATGAATGACTCTCCATCGAGCTGAAACTGCAGAATCGCAGTCAGTGGTGCTGAAAGTATTGTGTTTGGCCAGGAGCGCGTGTGTACCTCGGTGCACTGCAGCGGTGGGGACGGTGGGCAGCCCCCCTCTCCCTCCTCCAGCAGGGCCCCGGTGCTGTGGAGCAGATGCCCGAGCCGGTCCCTCACGGTCTTCCTCAGACTCTCGTACTCTCCCTCCAGCTCCTCGCCCATCTCCTCCACCTCTCGCACGATCAGGCACTCCAGCAGCCCCATGCAGCGCCGCAGGGCCGAGCGCACATGGCCCACCTGCTCGCCGGTGCTCAGGGCCTCGGGGCAGAGGGCCAGGGTCACCAGACGCTCGCCGCCCGGTGCATGCTGGGACAGGAAGCTCTCCCGCTCTTTCTGAGGAGGAGGAGGGCTGTAATTAGTCATTACCGGAAAAGTGTCCCTTTAGAGGAAGATTAGTCACTCGGAGCGCCCACTGGAAGGTTACGGTTAATGCGCCGTGACCCGTGTGCTCCCACATGCACCCGAACCACCTGTAATTAACCAAACGGCCCTCTGAGTCACATGCACAAATGCATTCGATATCAATTATGCATTGCGTGCTACGCCACCTCTTCAGACGCACCCAAAAATGGCTCTGACGTCTGCATACAGCAAACAATGCAAACAATCAAACGCCACTGCTCCAGTAATCATGCACGGGCAGGAGAAACCATGCAAGGACTGGTGTGGTGTAAATGATTTTCACAAATTAGATGAAATCAGATTGCACAGTGTGCGTGTGTTTTACATTATGTATTGTATACCTTATGTTTATTTGGAATAAACACTATAGAAATGAAATACCGTATTTCACTATAATAAAGATAAGATACAGTATTTCAGCCCAACTACTGTAGAAGCCAAAATAATAATAAATAAAATCATGCATCGTTCTATTCACATTTTTTATATTCTTTATCATTCCCTACTTGATTTAAAACTCAAACGTAAATGTTATGTCAAGAAATGTGGTTAAAGTGCGTGGTAAAATAGTTTTCTTTCATTCTATTATTTAACATCTGATATAAAATATTGATATAATACAGTTGCTGAATTAAAAGGTAAGCTGTGGTCCATCTGAATGAAACATTTCTTGTCAAACACATTTGTATTTTTAACTGCATGCAGAACATATGCCTTCATCATTCCCATAACCTGAGCTGCTGCTGTGAAGATGAAGAGTCCTCCAACTCTACAGCACTCAGCACTCATGCATCAGTGTCCAGAGCAGAGCACACAACACGAGGAGACAGCAGCATGTTTACGCAGCGTTACCGGATAACGGAGACGCGTCACTGCGACGGTTTAACGGCGCCGTGATTGACAGCAGCAGTGTGGTCACGGACGCGTGAATAACGGCAGTCGTACTCACGTAGAGCTCGAGCAGACGCGTGCAGTCGCGGTGCAACAAGCGCGCGAGCGCCGCCGCTCTGTCCGCCGCTGGTCTCTCGGTGCCGGGCGTGTCTGAGTGCGCTGCTCCCTCCATCGCGTCGCGGCTCCGTCAACGCGCCTCGACTCTTAAATACCACCCGGGCCGATCGGGGAGAGCTCGCGCGCCCGTGCCGCTCCTGCCGTCCGTGGGACACCGCGAGCACCGGAGGGCGTGATGACGTCACCCCGCGCCGGTTCCGAGAAGTTAAAAGCTCCGGGACCCGCGCCAGCTTCATCGCAGGGAGCCATAATTACAAAGCGCGTCATAGCTCAGCGTGAGCGGCTCAGCACGTTACTCTGTTGCATGCGGCCGCTGTTGTTACTCTCATCAATATTATCAGAAACACATATTGCATATTTAAAGGGACAGTTCACCCAAACATGAAAGTTACCCCGTGGTTTACTCACCCTCGAGCCATCCGAGGTGTGTATGCCTTTCTTCTGTCAGACGAATACTGTCTGAGTTAGATTTAAAAGCGTCCTGGCTCTTCCAAGCTTTATAATGGCAGTGAATGGGTGTTATTTCCAATAGTCCAAAAGAAGCCCAATAAAGCGCGTCCATCCGTAATAAAAAAGTCCCACAGGGCCCCGGGGGGTGAATAAAGGCCTCCTGTAGCGAATCAATGCATTTGTGTAAGAAAAATATCCATATTTAAGGTTATCTATTTAATTTATGCATTTAGCAGACACTTTTATCCAAAGCCACTTACAGTGCACTCAGGCAGTATGTGTGTTCCCTGGGAATTGAACCCATGACCTTTTACGCTGCTAACGCAATGCTCTACCACTGAGCCACAGGAAGCTATAAAGCATGTGCATTTAGAAGATATAAGCATTCGAAGCTTGCAGTTCGTCACTTCCGACAAAACAGCTCAACGATTTTTTTGACGTCACATCGTACTTCAGCTTCTCATCAAACTTTCTGTCCAATCAGACGCTCTCTAGAATCTCTAGAAGGCTCTAGCCCAAGCTGTGATATGAACGAACGCTATTGGCTATTTTCAAAAGGGGCGGGGCTGCTTGATATGTCCCGCCCTGTCTTCCTGTTTCAGATCAAATGACGCCAACACATAGAGTAACGCCCATAGACTGTATAAAACATGGACGTAGTGTCCGTGACGTCACCCGTAGGTTCCTGAAGTGTAAGAAAAATATCCATATTTAAGGTTATCTATTTAATTTATGCATTTAGCAGACACTTTTATCCAAAGCCACTTACAGTGCACTCAGGCAGTATGTGTGTTCCCTGGGAATTGAACCCATGACCTTTTACGCTGCTAACGCAATGCTCTACCACTGAGCCATAGGAAGCTATAAGGCAGTGCGCTCCAAAACAGTGACAAAATGTGCATTTAGAAGATATAAGCATTCGAAGCTTGCAGTTCGTCACTTCCGACAAAACGGCTCAACGATTTTTTTGACGTCACATCGTACTTCAGCTTCTCATCAAACTTTCTGTCCAATCAGACGCTCTCTAGAATCTCTAGAAGGCTCTAGCCCAAGCTGTGATATGAACGAACGCTATTGGCTATTTTCAAAAGGGGCGGGGCTGCTTGATATGTCCCGCCCTGTCTTCCTGTTTCAGATCAAATGACGCCAACACATAGAGTAACGCCCATAGACTGTATAAAACATGGACGTAGTGTCCGTGACGTCACCCGTAGGTTCCTGAAGAGGTTTTTGAAGCTCAAAGTGGGTGGAGCCAGTCGTCGCCATCTTGGCAGCACGTCACTCCCGGATAATCGAAAATGGGCAAAGAGGCGGGAGCAGGTTGCTGAAGCCACGCCCACCTAGCTCGACACCGGTGACAGCAGCGGCAATCCACCTGTCACTCAAGTGGCCACGCCCTTAATTATGCAGAACTTTAAGGCTTAATATAATTTAAACGGATGAGTTATAAAAAAATGCACCCCCCTCACAGTTATCATGAAGGGCTAAATTAGCTATATAGACCAAAATACTTTTTGAACCAGGCTGTAAACATGTTTTGTTCTGCTGTAAAGTTGGGCATTTTAACATGAGGAGTCTATGGGACTGACTCTCTTTAGCAGCCAGCCTCTAGCGGCCAGTCGATGAACTACTACTTATCAATCATGTCTTTATCATCATTATCATTCAAAAAATGAATAAATTCAGAACAGGATTAGAATATAATTCTATTTTAAATAAGACAGAATTTTTTTTTCTACAACAACAACAACAACAGTAGTGTTTACAACAGCAAAACCACCATACCCTGTAAACCCAATACTAATAATAGGCCTAATTTAATTCCAGAGTCATTAAGAGGTGCAAAGAAAAATGCCTTTAACTTTTAAACTTAAAATGGTCTTTTCTGTTGATCATATAAAACGGCTTACTTCAGCGTCGCAAAGATATATACACAATATTACTCAAAAACATATTTGAAAATAGAGAATATGCACTGACACAGTTAAAATGTAATTGATTTCCAGCAATTATTTAAACAATAAAACAATTATGAAACAGCAAAACAGAAAGCGAACATACCAGTGAGTCAATGTATAAAACTACAACATATACAGAACCTGTCCTGACGCTTCTCGTTATAGAATAACTCACGTCAGTGTGGTTTTATTGTGATGATTTAGAATATTTAGAATACACAATAGCTATGCTTTAGGGGAGTTTGTGTGTTTGAAACAAGCATACGAAACCACTGCTGAAGAAAACTAGCATTCTGTGACAACCTGCCCCCATAGCATTCCTGCCCTGAAACAAAAGAGCTGCTAAATAACTGCCCTGTTTAGAGTGACTTGTTGCCTCAGAGCCACAGACGCTGTTATTTCTGTGTCGTACATCAAGTTCTCAATAAAAGCATCTACTAAGTGGCAGTTTATCCACTTCTGTCAAGAGATACAAAAGGCAGGAATGTCCACTTTGTCACAGTGTGTCTGTTTGGGTGTCTGGCAGAAACTAGTCTGCATTATTTGACACCCACACCTTTGCTTAGTTATGTAAACGCGGACAAGCCACAGTCTTCTACCGTTTTCAACTCACTTTTTAATGACTACAAACTAACTCGCGTTCCACCCAGCCAGTCAAATCAATCAGATATCAAGCATGAATCAGTGTGGCACGCGCTTACAAACCACTAATATAACTACACAAGAGAGAAGAAATAACACTCAAACTACAATAAACATGGACTTCTGCTTTTGGGTGCTCTGTCCCTTTAAATACCAGAACCTTTTAAAAGATGTGCAATAAGTATATAATATACAAATGTAGCATATATAATAAATATATGGGGGGTGTGGAAATGTGTATAAACGGATTACATCTTCACGCTCCTGGATGGAGTCTAGGACTGAAATGTGTGAGCAATATCTTCTGATATGGATGTGAAATATCAGTATCAGTGTTGTAGCATTAGAGGGCGCCCTTCCCTGGCCCCGAGCACGGTCACGTGACCTGATGAGCTCATACACACACTCACTCAATGATATCATGTCATTTTGAAAATGATACATTTCAGCCTATTTTAACGAGAGACAGACAAAACACTCGAGTTACACACCCAGCAAGCAGCAATAATACCTACAGTTCAGCAGTGCTATTTCAGTATATACTACTGTTAATATTTTGAATTAGCTTTTCTGGGTGCTCTGTCCCTTTAAATACCAGAACCTTTTAAAAGATGTGCAATAAGTATATAATATACAAATGTAGCATATATAATAAATATATGGGGGGGGGGGGGGGAAATGTGTATAAACGGATTACATCTTCACGCTCCTGGATGGAGTCTAGGACTGAAATGTGTGAGCAATATCTTCTGATATGGATGTGAAATATCAGTATCAGTGTTGTAGCATTAGAGGGCGCCCTTCCCTGGCCCCGAGCACGGTCACGTGACCTGATGAGCTCATACACACACTCACTCAATGATATCATGTCATTTTGAAAATGATACATTTCAGCCTATTTTAACGAGAGACAGACAAAACACTCGAGTTACACACCCAGCAAGCAGCAATAATACCTACAGTTCAGCAGTGCTATTTCAGTATATACTACTGTTAATATTTTGAATTAGCTTTTATTTTTATATTCTCAGTTTTCATTTGAATGACTTTTTTTGTTAAGCGCTTGGGTCACTTCTGTTTTGTTCGATTGGTGTTTTTTATGACCGTTTTGGTTCAAATACTTTTACTTTTAGTGATTGATCAATCTGGTTTACAGAGACACAATATACAAAGTACATATTTTCTGTTGAGATTCGCATCGTCTCGACTGTATAGCTGCCCTCTTTTCTCACGAGAGCTCTGTTCTGGACACACGTCTTTGGTCTTTTTCAGTCTCAGACCTTCACTAGCGTCTGTATCCTGAGCGGTGACGTCAAAGACGGCAGATAGGACATGTTACATTACACTTTTAAGAGCTTGACAAAAATGCTGTTCACCAGGCGAAGCTTCTCTGAAAACTGGAATTCCTTTGTTCATATGCGGACTGCATGCAATTCGTCATTGAATTGCACAATTAGGCCCTGTTGAGCAACTGAGAGAAGGCGCAGATATTGTGATTTCACAGGTGTGCTTTATCACTGCATCTGCTGGCACCGCACAGAACCACAGCGCTGATGCACATCACTGAAAACTGAATACAGAGACCGAGTTTGAGGGTTCAAAATATGACCGAATCAGAGTTCAAGGGAAGCAACGTGATTGATCAATCTGGTTTACAGAGACACAATATACAAAGTACATATTTTCTGTTGAGATTCGCATCATCTCGACTGTATAGCTGCCCTCTTTTCTCACGAGAGCTCTGTTCTGGACACACGTCTTTGGTCTTTTTCAGTCTCAGACCTTCACTAGCGTCTGTATCCTGAGCGGTGACGTCAAAGACGGCAGATAGGACATGTTACATTACACTTTTAAGAGCTTGACAAAAATGCTGTTCACCAGGCGAAGCTTCTCTGAAAACTGGAATTCCTTTGTTCATATGCGGACTGCATGCAATTCGTCATTGAATTGCACAATTAGGCCCTGTTGAGCAACTGAGAGAAGGCGCAGATATTGTGATTTCACAGGTGTGCTTTATCACTGCATCTGCTGGCACCGCACAGAACCACAGCGCTGATGCACATCACTGAAAACTGAATACAGAGACCGAGTTTGAGGGTTCAAAATATGACCGAATCAGAGTTCAAGGGAAGCAACCAGGACATAAATGTGTCCTTCTTGCTTTGAATTCACACAGATCACACAGATCAACATCAAAGGCATCTGAAAGGACGTCACCAGAACTCATACCAAAGTTAATCTGAAAATCTGAGAATTATATTATCAGGAAGAAAAGAAAAAAACCCCCGGTGAACATGACTTGGAGAATGTGTGATCTGTCTGTTTGTGTACAGAGAGCTTCAGTGGAAGAACATCTGACACTGAAGCTCTTTGCTCTTTGATTTTGCTGACACACTAGAGTGAAAGGTTTTTCCAGAGGGGATTTTGGATTTCTCTTTCCATCACTCCATAAATCAGAAAATACTGTCAACACCTTGTTTTTAGGAATAAAGTGTTAAATATAAATCAGTGTGAGTGATATATGAACAAACCCCTCAGTAGAAATCTTCAGAATACAGAGAGGAATAACAGTGCTGCTGAAGCAAACTCATTTAGAGAAAACCGTCTACAGGTGCAAATAGATCAAGTGTAATGAAATAAACACTTACAAGTATATTTTGGATGTTCAAACATGTTCTGAAAAGCAAAGTAGCCCAAAATCTCAAAAAGAGCTGGTATGCCCATCTAAATCTAGAGGAGCCACCTACATCTGACTCACACATGAGCAACTCTGATAAGCTTCATCCCTGACGAAAGCAGAAGTTATTCACAACCTGCTGATCGAGGATTAGATTAATGTTATTTTTAGCACTGCATGCCTGATAAATGAATATCCTGATTGATACCTTCAAACACACCCAAACATGTTCCCCGTGCATGCACACACAGACACACACAAACACACACACACACACACTCTCACACACACACACACTCTCACACACACACACTCACACACACACACACGCACGCACACACACACACACACTCTCACACACACACACTCACACACACACACACGCACGCACACACACACACACACTCTCACACACACACACTCACACACACACACACGCACGCACACACACACACACACTCTCACACACACACACTCACACACACACACACGCACGCACACACACACACACACTCTCACACACACACACTCACACACACACACACGCACGCACACACACACACACACTCTCACACACACACACTCACACACACACACACGCACGCACACACACACACACACTCTCACACACACACACTCACACACACACACACGCACGCACACACACACACACACTCTCACACACACACACTCACACACACACACACGCACGCACACACACACACACACTCTCACACACACACACTCACACACACACACACGCACGCACACACACACACACACTCTCACACACACACACTCACACACACACACACGCACGCACACACACACACACACTCTCACACACACACACTCACACACACACACACGCACGCACACACACACACACACTCTCACACACACACACTCACACACACACACACGCACGCACACACACACACACACTCTCACACACACACACTCACACACACACACACGCACGCACACACACACACACACTCTCACACACACACACTCACACACACACACACGCACGCACACACACACACACACTCTCACACACACACACTCACACACACACACACGCACGCACACACACACACACACTCTCACACACACACACTCACACACACACACACGCACGCACACACACACACACACTCTCACACACACACACTCACACACACACACACGCACGCACACACACACACACACTCTCACACACACACACTCACACACACACACACGCACGCACACACACACACACACTCTCACACACACACACTCACACACACACACACGCACGCACACACACACACACACTCTCACACACACACACTCACACACACACACACGCACGCACACACACACACACACTCTCACACACACACACTCACACACACACACACGCACGCACACACACACACACACTCTCACACACACACACTCACACACACACACACGCACGCACACACACACACACACTCTCACACACACACACTCACACACACACACACGCACGCACACACACACACACACTCTCACACACACACACTCACACACACACACACGCACGCACACACACACACACACTCTCACACACACACACTCACACACACACACACGCACGCACACACACACACACACTCTCACACACACACACTCACACACACACACACGCACGCACACACACACACACACTCTCACACACACACACTCACACACACACACACGCACGCACACACACACACACACTCTCACACACACACACTCACACACACACACACGCACGCACACACACACACACACTCTCACACACACACACTCACACACACACACACGCACGCACACACACACACACACTCTCACACACACACACTCACACACACACACACGCACGCACACACACACACACACTCTCACACACACACACTCACACACACACACACGCACGCACACACACACACACACTCTCACACACACACACTCACACACACACACACGCACGCACACACACACACACACTCTCACACACACACACTCACACACACACACACGCACGCACACACACACACACACTCTCACACACACACACTCACACACACACACACGCACGCACACACACACACACACTCTCACACACACACACTCACACACACACACACGCACGCACACACACACACACACTCTCACACACACACACTCACACACACACACACGCACGCACACACACACACACACTCTCACACACACACACTCACACACACACACACGCACGCACACACACACACACACTCTCACACACACACACTCACACACACACACACGCACGCACACACACACACACACTCTCACACACACACACTCACACACACACACACGCACGCACACACACACACACACTCTCACACACACACACTCACACACACACACACGCACGCACACACACACACACACTCTCACACACACACACTCACACACACACACACGCACGCACACACACACACACACTCTCACACACACACACTCACACACACACACACGCACGCACACACACACACACACTCTCACACACACACACTCACACACACACACACGCACGCACACACACACACACACTCTCACACACACACACTCACACACACACACACGCACGCACACACACACACACACTCTCACACACACACACTCACACACACACACACTCACACACACACACACACACACACACACTCTCTCACACACACACAGCATGAGCCGTTCGCATGCACCACCACATACAATGGCACAGCAGGGTGTGGTGATGAGGAATGAGGTCAGTCCGCGGCATTTTTTCTGTTTATTTCCTCACTGAGATAGATAAATAGATACATAAATGATACCCAGTTAATATCAAGAGGAGATATGATGGTGTGATTTACTGGATCTGCATTCATCACTGTGCTAAATCCTTCAAACATTTGTTATTAACAGCATTACTGAAGGAAAATCATGGTAACAGACTGTCACACTTAAAATAATTTGGTGTAGGATTTACTGGGAAACATTTTCACTCGGAAATAATTTTTTTAGTTTTATTTAAAACTTGGAAAATCCGTTTTTTACAATGTAATGACAAAAAAAATATATATATATATATTTGCCGACCAACGTGACGTAGAGTAACCTGGAGACAAAGATTCAAGTCTTCAGTAACATGTTGTGTCTACTAAAACTTACAATATAAGACAAAAATAGAACACAGACAACATTCCAGCTTTTATTTCACATCTTTTCTTCTTGTAATCTTGAAAACACACTTAATGCTCTGAAAGCATCGATGACGTCAAACGTCAAGCCTCAGAAAATGAGAGCTGTCGCAAGAATTTCACTGCATTAGAAATCACTTTTGTCATGTTTTGTTTTAAATGCGTGAGCCATGAAGTACATGAACCACACTTATCCACCTACACACCAGCACTTCTCATAATAAACAGACTTCAGGACGCACTGCTTTATTATTATTTGTCTTCTGCATGAAGGAGACAAACAGAAGCATAAAGAGCCAGAAATATTTGACATATCGTGCAGACAGACATATTCTTCTAAAACAGAAGCGGGTTGGTGATGTTGCATCTGAAAACAACAATATAAAATGTTTCAGTACTTTTTGTGTAAAGACTTAAGCTCCTGGGACAACTTAAACTCCTCGTCTTTACAATGCATTAATTTCCTAAATCTATTTGCAAATACCCTCTTTATATGTGTGAAGAATGCTGGCTCATCTTAAGAACATCTTAAGAGCCTACTCACATTCTGCCCTACAGGTGCTTAAAGTGTCATTTTCCTTCAGGTGAGGTGTTTGAGACGTACAGTCAAGCATCATTACACTACCAGAAAAAATGATATGTATGTGAACTAAATGTCTTAGTGGTTTCACACACAAACACACACACCCTAAAAGATTACCGAAGTATGTTTAACAAGAAAACACTGTTCAGTCTTTCTACTTTCACATTTAGTTAAGTGCCTTACTTGTAATTATTTGTGAAAATGACTAGCAGTTTTTTGGCAATCATTTTCACTAAATTATTTTCAGTGTTGTAAAAGCACCAGCTACTGCAGAGTACAAGAATAAATCTATCCGTCTGTTTCCAAACCACTCGTGAGGCTTTCTATTTCTACACCCGCTGAAGTCCTTCAGGAGAAAGTTCAGCCAAAAATGATCATTCAGTCATCATTCACACACACACACACACACACACACACACACACACAGTTCATGTTCACCTGCTGTATTGTTTTGAGCTGAAGTGGTAGTTAGCTGCCATTCATGTTAACAAGTGTTGAACAATTACTGCAATCTAAGCATCAATGCAAAGAGCTACACCCTTAAACATCTTACAGATTCAAGCCAGCAACACCTCTGAAGCACCCACAAATATATTCAGATCACACTACACATAAACAGAATCATTCATCCAAAAATGATCCTTTTTTCTACAACTGAACACCACTGAATGTTGTCAACGGTAAATCAAGAGTCAGTTAAACAATACAGCAGGTGAACATGAACATCAGGCATTCTTTCAGCACCCGGCCTAGCCTACCATGGCTTAATGTACTGAAATTGGAGGACCAGATTCAGTATGCACCTTATGTGTGTGTGTGTGTGTGTGAGAGAGTGTGAGGGTGTGTGTGTGTGTGTGAGAGGGAGGGTGAGTGTGTGTGTGTGTGTGAGAGTGGGAGTGTGTGAGTGTGTGGTTTATAATATCTCTTTTTAACCCATCTCATGGTGTGTGATGAACTCTCGCATGAGTTTCTAATGTTTTTGTATTCTTTGCATTGTTCTAAACAACCGCAGCCCAGTACTCACCACTCACTACTCATAAATAAGCTACTCTTTTACTCTTACTCAAGTAGTTGCTTGGACAAGTACTTTTTACTCTACTCACACTACATTTTTTTGGAATGAAATGCTATGAAATGCTACTTTTACTATATAATTTTTAGTATGTTTTTTTCAGTAGTCTTTCCACCACTGCCAGCTCGCATGAAGAATCTCGTGGTAATCTGGAGATTCGCCAGTTTGGACAACAACAGCAGCTGCAGCGAATATCCTCATGTGACATTTATAGCATTTAGTAGGTGTAAATAAAAATGATCTTATCAATAAATTTCCCTGATCCAAGCCTGAAGGCTCAATGACAGGGTTCACCATAGTGCAAAACTCTTTCTCTCTATCAGGGATTTTTCACTATGAGGAAATGTATTGTGTGGCGTATGAGAGATATCATGTGCATGTTGATTTCCTGAACACACCCTGTGACTTTACAATCAATGTAGTGATGTCTCCAGTCCCGTCGCAAGGGCTGTGCCAAGTGTGCGACCGCACAGGGCCTCGCTCCTGGCCTGCATTTTATGTCGTTTATGTTTATGTTTATGTTTTTCCACCCATTTTGTCCTTTGAAAGACTAAACTAGTCATAGCTGATAGACAGTATAAGACACTGTATAAGAATGAGTAAAGCTGTTTGTTGTTAGGATAACAAAAATGTTAAAAGTTACACTTTTAGGCTGGTCTGCATCAGTGGTCCAACAGCGCAGAGCAATGTCAAAATGATCAAGATGGCCAATCAAATCAAAGAAGGCGGGTCTTACTGTCACTGTCACAACGCAACGAGAGTTTGTGGAAAAAAGTAGTAGCCTACTATATTAGAAAACTGTTTTACGATAGAAATGTTCAGCGACCGACAGTAACAAACTATCTAGTGATGCAAACTACTCAACTTTTTATGAAATTTCACCGTTTCGAATTGAAAATACACGATCATGATTCATGTAAATCATAAATGAACGTGACAAGAGACGTTTGCATTTTCGACTATTAGACATGCGAATAAGAGTGAATGTGCACATTTTAAAATAAAATATTATTTTCAAATAGTGTAAATTGATTACTACTTCATATGAAGAGTTCAGATGCAAAACCTCTAAGTGCCGTATGAAATTTTCTTCTAAAATGAGCACCTTTATCAGGCTCCTATGTGCAAATGATCAGTGAGAGTTTTTAATAATTATGAGCTGTTATAGACGCATATCCAGTCGTTTGTGCGGAGAGTGGAAGCTAAAGCGCGCTTAGCAGGACACGGAGGCGCCAGTGTGATCACTTGCATTTCTTTCTAACAGTGGAAACAACTTAAAATATGCATTCATGTTTGCTCATAAAGGTAAGAGTAATACATCATTCTAAACTGTAAAGGGTCTAGTTTTATTTGTGTGCACTCACAATATCAACAAAACGTTGTGTTTTTATAAAATAAAGAAAACAAATGCTTTCTGCCGTCTCGGTCTTGAACAGGAGCTCTTCACAATGATGAGCCTAAACTCCGCGAATTGCCTCACATGCATGATAAAAAATATATAGAAAACTTAAAATTATTAGGCTACTTTAAAACGAAATTATTTAAATCGAAAATATAAACTCTTTCATTATGTAATCTGTGCATTCCTCTCTAAAGGCACGTCCAATGAGGAGATGGCGAGTCATTTTTTTCATCACCATAACTGATGGATGTCTAAAATATAAAAATAAGGAAAAGCCTAAAACAGGCCCGATTACAATTTGCGTTTTATTTTATAATTCCGTACAAAATAAAACACAAATTATAATGGCATATATGTACAACTTTATAGTTTCAGATTTTTATGTTGCTCTGTTCTGAATTCCTTAACATTTAAAGAATTTGCTGCAACACAATTTTGTCTGATATGTGAATTATTTATTAGCCTATTCTTTTATTCATGCAGCAAATGCTTTAAAAATTACTTTATTGCATTCCAGACACTTTTAAAGTACTTTTCACTGTAAATTTTACGGGTTGCTTGAATGTAAAACATTGTCATGAATTCGTTGTATTCCCATTTGTAAAATAGCCAACTAATTAATTGTTGTAGGCTTACCCGATCTCACGCTTTTCTGCTTCTATTCTATGCAGAAATTGACTTTGGCATGCAAAAGACTGATAGATTCATAATTAACGGCATGGGTTCAGTCGACAGAAATACGGGACACACAGGCCTATAATAACTGCTGAAATGTTTGCGGGGCAAATCTGAGGTCAGTCTGAGCGCTCATGGTACTCACAGTGCGTACAGCCGTAGCCTACACCTGCCGATGCAGTAGATCTTACAATTCTTATGAGCGTGTGTGTGAACGTGATTCGTGCGCAAGCATGTCAGTGAGCACGGCATCACAATCGATCAGATGCGTGTTAAAGTTGCGTTCGTTACTATAGCAAACACGTAAACTTCGCACAGGGCCTCGCACCCCCCTTGCGACGGCCCTGGATGTCTCTTCTCTGTGTAAAGGACTGAAAAAGAAAGGTTTTTGAAACTTTCAAAAATCAAAAAAACAAAAACAAGTATAAAATCTTTGCACTTACTGGCTAAATACACACACACACACACACACACACACAAGATCTGTTTTAATTTACATACACTGAAAAATTGGGGATTAGGAATGACTTCACAATCCCTCAGAAATTGCAAGTAGCATTGAATGCAATGTGAAATTTTGAAGTATAAAGATTTGAAGCCTTTGTGCATACTGCATAATTATAAAGGTATTCATAATGCACATTATAATGCATTATATCTGATATCTGAACTGATCGTCTCTTTCAATTTCAATTGATTTGTGTATGTAGTGCATATATAAGGTACCAATGCAATACATAATATTATTACAGAATATTATTAATATTAATATGACAATATCTGTAGTCAATATTGATTAAATGGGAGGGGGAAATTCTGCCCATACCCAGCTAGGAAAGAAATGATAAAAGCACTGTTGTTCATTTACTGAAATGGTATTCAGGAACTTTGAATAAATTACTGAACAAATTACTGCAAAATAATAATCGCCTAATAATAATAATATCACGGCTATAATAAAATCCTCAACAACAACAAAAGAGATTACCTTAGATAAAGTTTGATTAATATGTACATACAGTGCCGGTCAAAGGTTTGGACATATTACGGTTTTTAATGTTTTAAAGAAGTCTCATATGCTCATCAAGCCTGCATTTATTTGATCAGAAATACAGAAGAAGAAAAAAACTTTAATTTTCAGCAAGGATGTGTTAAATTGATAAAAAGTGATAGCAAAGACCTATATTGTTATAAAAGATTTCTAATCATCAAATTTTTTATCATCAAAAAATCCTGAAAAAAGTATCACAGGTTATAAAATAAATATTAAGCAGCACAACTGTTTCTAACATTGATAATAAATCAGCATATTATACTGATTTCTGAAGATCATGTGACGCTGAAGACTGGAGGAATGATGCTGAAAATACAGCTGCGCATCACAGAAATAGAGTATATGTTAAAAGTTTAGAAAAATAGAAAACCATTATTTTAAATTGTAATAATATTTCACAATATTACTATTTTTCTGTATTTTTGATCAAATAAATGCAGGCTTGATGAGCAGAAGAGAACTCTTTCAAAGACATTAAAATAGTAATGCATCCAAACCTTTGACCGGTATCTTATTAGATCATACAGTACATATCAAAGCAATAAACAAACAGATACTGTAAGTAGCCCCAAAAAAACCCCATTTGCATGTTTTCCTGCTGCACTCAGCATTTGCATTGCGATAACACAAACGCGCTGTTGTGAGAACTGTTGTGAAGCATCCAAGCTATTTGCATGGCAGCTTTTCAAAACAGGAAAATTATCGCCCGACAGGTTCATCTCCAAGCTTCTCTCAGCACTGAAATGATATGTTTGTTTCTAGGATTCGAAACGGTTTGAAAACATTCTAAACACTGAAAGTAATCTGCTTGAAATGTACTGTGATCAATGAACAGGGAAGTATTTTTGTAAACCATCGTCACTCCATGATCTCTGAATAATTCTCATCAGTTTTCATCTGATGTGGTAAGTAAAATGGTATTTTAAGAATGTGATTTCTATCTACTCAATTTCCTCTTCCTGATTGCTAACAGCTAAAGCTAACTGCTGTCATTTGACATTGATATTGCTAATATCTAATCGCAGCATTATAAATTGGAGTTTGTGCTTGAGTTGGAAAGGATATTATAAAATGCATATCACTGGTGTCTAATTTGATCAATAAAAGTGTGAAGAAAACTGTGTGACCGGGTGATTTTGTGTTTGTAGTAAAAAAAAAACTAAAACCACAGATGTCTTTGTTTTATAAATTTACTTTAAGTCATACAAACTCTGTAATCCGTGGTCCTCTATGAACAACATCACAGGCCTGGCTTATTTTTGTCAGATGAGGGTGCAGGGATGGAGAGCGAGGACTCAATTGCAGGAGAGTGATGGGATTTATTAATAACAAAATAAAACAAAACAAACAAAAATGACCCCGAGGGGGGGAAACAGGCTGGCCACAAGCTTGGCAAGGCAGGACAGGACAAGGGTAAACAGGACTGCAAACACAAGGAGAATAAATAGGGAGCAAATAAGGAGGGTAACGATGGAAACACAGGTAGATAGACAGGTAGGCGATAGACAGTGTTGACGGTGATACCGTTGTTAGGCCGCAACACTGGTTACGTCACTTGTCCACCACGGCACCGACCCCCACCGTCATTTTGATTTTTATAGTAATAAAAATCATTTTGTTCAGTAAAAGAACAGACACTACAATTAAAAACTGAACGCGGCTGCTCAATACAGCGATGCCGAACGACAGTCGCATCACAGATCAGGCTTACTTTCTCCAGTGAGGAGAGTGAGTCAAGCTGACTGACAAGAAGAGTGTGGTGAGATAGACAAGAAGAGTGAGGTGAGACAGACAAGAAGAGTGAGGTGAGGTGAGAGACAAGAAGAGTGAGGTGAGACAGACAAGAAGAGTGAGGTGAGACAGACAAGAAGAGTGAGGTGAGGTGAGACAGACAAGAAGAGTGAGGTGAGACAGACAAGAAGAGTGAGGTGAGGTGAGACAGA
>NW_015506931.1:72866-77782 GCF_001515645.1 Sinocyclocheilus grahami
CTGCTTTTATGAAGCCCCTCCCTCAGAAATAGGCGATGGGCTCTGATTGGTTAGCTAGTCCAGTGTGTTGTGATTGGCTAAACTGCCTCTAGTGCGCGTCTAAACGTCCCGCCCTCTCCTCAGCGGCATGTGCTGCAGTTGTATTGTAAACAACAGCATCGTTAATATCACTTATCAGTTTGAGCTCGATTGAGAAGCAGAGGATATTATTGAAGTGTATCGTGCAGAACATGTGCAAGCACAGCTTATAATGGTAGCCTATGTTTTTTGTTTGTTGTTGCCTCATACTTTTAGATACACTGTTGTTGGTAAATGCTACTGCTTATGTTAGCTTTTAATATACGGTTTTATCCTGATTAAAGCTTTAATACAGTACAGCAACCGCACTCACGTCCATGTTTAACGCTTCTCATAGCTATGTGTAAACTGTATAATTGTAACAGTTCATTATTGGAGCTGAATATGAGAGGGAGAGGGCGAGAGAGAGAGAGAGAGAGATGCAGAGCGTGTGCAGAGCAGGGGAGCGCGAGGAACAGTATTAAGAACCGCTGCTTTAGAACACTGATTGTGAAACTTGTGAATCCATTAGAATCGTTAGAAGACAGAATCGTGATTCATATATGAACAGATTTTTACGTGCACCTCTAGTTTTCTCTTCCTCTTCTCTAAAGCAGCGCAGCATGGCCTCGCCCCCTTTGCTGCCTTTTCCCGAGGGAGGGGTTTATCTGGGTTTGTGATGTCACGAACCCGGGAAGTAAAAAAAGTGAAAAAAGTGAAATTACAATGAACCACCCCTTTAATTGGTTCCACAGTGTTTGCTGATTTTTACTTTATTTAAACTTTGTGTAATTTATTTATTTTATTTGACATCAAGGTGTATGCCATGCCTCCAAGCTTTCTTATTCGTTTTGCTAATAAACGTTCTAGGTTTCTTATTTATTTGGTTATATAGGTTACACTTTATTTTGATAGTCCACTTTAGACATTCTACTAACTATAAGTAACTTTGTAACTACATGTCAACTAATTCTCATTAATTTGCCACTACATGTCTACTAACAGTCTCAGAGTAGACTGTTAGGTTAGGTTTAGGGTTAGTAGAATAAGTTGACATATACTTGCAACGTTTCTCATAGTCAGTTTGTTGTATGTTGTGGACGCATCAAAATAATGTTATAGAAGATATAAAGCAGACAGTCTACTAATACTCTACTAACTGCTAGTTGACATGTAGTTGCAAAGTTACTTACTGTTAGTAGAATGTCTAAAGAGGACTATCAAAATAAAGTGTTACCGTTATATATTATACGTTTACTTATTTCCAGTTTTGTATACCTATTAAACTTTATGTAAGTTATTGGTTATTTTATATTAGGCATAGCCTGCCCTATAGCATGGTGTATATTTATTTGTTTTGTTAATAAAAGTTCTATGTTTTATATATAAGCTAAAGTGAGTTTGACGTTGTATTTTGTTGTTGCATTCAAGCAAATGACGCCGAATTGCCGCTAATTCGAAAGTAAAATGCGTACGGTGCTTTTAACCTATTTAAAAGCGAAGGAAAGCTAAAAACGAACAATTGCTTTACGCCAAATTGCTATTTGAAAGTGAAAGTAAAATGCGCACGCCGCTTTTACAAGCTATTTAAAAGTGAAGGAAAGCGAGGAAAAGAGGGAACGCCCCGCCCCCGCATTGATACACACGTCGATTAACCGGTGGGAAAATGTCCTCACCGTCACAACCCTAACAGGTGGGGCAAATTAACCAATAATCAGGTAACGAGATGGGTGGGGTTAGACAATTGACATGAGAGCACATGACACAAGAAACCAAACAAGGCAAAAGCCATGTGCTCACACAAAACAAAAACACAAGCACATAGCCAGAAAAAGAAATCACAAGCCATGTGCTTGAACAAAACAAGACACGAACACGCAGCTAATGAAAATACTCGTTATCTCTCTATTAGTGCTACTGGATCTTAGCGCTGCGTTTGACACTATTGACCACAACATTCTTTTGAATAGACTAGAAAACATTGTTGGCATTAGTGGAAGTGCATTAGCATGGTTCAAATCGTACTTGTATGACCACCATCAATTCGTAGCAGTGAATGCATAGGTATCATATCGATCACAATAACTTCATCATCAGTTAGGAACCTAGGTGTGCTATTTGATAGCAATCTTTCCTTTGAAAGCCATGTTTCTAGCATTTGTAAAACTGCATTTTTCCATCTCAAAAATAAATCAAAATTGTTGTTTGATTGTTAGGCTGCATTAATTAGGTCAACCGGAACCGGGAACACTTCTCATAACACCCGATGTACTTGCTACATCACTAGAAGAATGGCATCTACGCTAATATTAGTCTGTTTCTCTCTTATTCCGAGGTCACCGTAGCCACCAGATCCAGTCTGTATCCAGACCAGATGGTCACTGCAGTCACCCGGATCCAGTCTGTATCCAGATCAGATGGTCACTGCAGTCACCCGACATAACATGAAAGCACGCAGCTGAAAACACGAGCTGCGTGCAACAACACAAGACACGAGAACAGAAGAGCGTACGGCCCGAGCGAACTCGAGACCGCAGGTCTCCGTCACAAATCCATGAATAAACTTGACCGAAGTGACAGAACCCTGACAATTTTAGAAAGGCCATGTGTTTCTTTTTTTCCCAAATTAGGTTTAATTGTTTATTTTTTCCCTCCAAATTCTGTGTTTTTTATTTTAAATGTAAATGTGCTATAGAAATAATGTAGAAACTTAATTTTTTTCTGATTTATTTTAATGGTTTAATTAAACAATCAAAAACCATGTCTAATCAATTGCATTGATAAAATGTTATTAACTTAATAAAATTGAAATAATACCTGTTAAAAGGGTTTTATCTTTTCATAAATACTGTGTTGCCTATTTTAAGTTTTCTGGATTCTGTGATTTATGTTTTAATACAAATGTAAAATCAAAAACAGTGGTAGACTATTTAATGAACAAAAGTATTGTTTTTTTTACTTTTTATTTTTACTTTTACATTTTAATTAATCTTTTGAAATGCAGTGAAATTCCTATTTTTGGCAAACAATGTATTTCAGTTTACAGTTCAAACACAAAATGGGTGAAAAATTATGATGCGTGAAATTCCTTAAAAATAATATTTTAATAAACTATTATTATTATTGTTACTATTACTTTGATAAGTACATTCTACTGCACAATAACTCGATTTCTGTCATGATTTCTTCAAGTTAAACCGAACATTTTAAATAGCAGTCTTTTGTGCTTTAATATTCACAGACAAATCCTTATTGCATTTTGATTAATTTACAGCTCTATTTTGTTATTTTATCAATTTCTATCCAAGTCTGTGTGTCAACCTTGAGGTGAAATCACCAAACAGCTGATTTAAGCCGTACACCATATTTAAATTAAGTCATTGCCATTCATTTTTAAACAAAGATATTTAAGTAATTATGCTAGCAGTAATTAATCAAATGATAAATCTGATTTGCATAACTCCTTTAGTGAATCAATTGCGAAAACATCAGCATGTGCAAATGAACAACGTTATCAGCAGGCCAGTGCATTCTTAGTAAAATCCAGCCTCAGCATAGAATGTGACTCTAGTTTTACAAACAAGATCAAACACAGGCAGAGATTTCAGCACCTGGACCTGTGGAATGATTAGAATCAAAATATGACAAAACATTTGTTGACAGTGAAATATTTGCTTTTCAGATTTGGGAAGCATGCAGGATACCATGGGGCGTAATGCAGCATTCCTGCTCTTCTGGGGTGAGTTGTGATCAATGCGTTTGTGTCAGATTAGACATGGTGACGCAGGAGGACGACACGCTTAAAGACCTGCAAGTGGTTCAGTTTCTGATGCATCAAAAGGATTGTCATTCAATTCTGTAATATTTCAATATATCGATATGCCAGATTTTATATACATGAAAAGTCCAATGTTTGAACAAACTTTTATAGCAATTTTTTTTAAATAATGAAAAAATGAAATAACACAAATGGAATTATGGGAATGATTTAATGAGCAAAACGTGACATGCATTAAAATAAAAACATTAACAACAATTTTACAATTATGCGTTTAGCAGGCACTTTTATCCAAAGCAACTTACATAAAAGCAACAGAAAAAAGTACCAAACAGTCATATGTAGGCACAATTTACAAAACTAATTATAATCAGAAGCTTTTAGATCAAATCAAAACACAGATTCGGTCAATTCTGTCCAAGCTTTTCACTGGTACTTTTGGCGAGTATGAATTTCATACTGAATTTCCATGTCATATAATAACTTTTTTATAATACCTCTCACAGTATCACTTGCAATATTAACAGTACCTGTCTATCACAAGTATTTCAACAAGTATTTTCTGTTTTTATTTGCAGGAATCTTGAATTCTTACTTTCCTCCAGACTGCTGCCAAACTGCCTCTACTTTTACTGCCAGTTATTCTCCAAACATTTCCATGACTGTATCTCAAAGAACTGCAATTCAAACAATGGAGCCCTTAAACAATGAAGATGGGATTAGTTCAACAGGAAGTGCTAAAACAACTAGCATGGACAGATCAACAACATCTGAGACACCTACACTTACTTCAATTCATGCAAACAATGATTCCATTACCACCATTGATTCCAATACACAGAATGATGTAGAGCAAACCTCAGGCAGCAATATATCCATTTCTTGGACAGTTGGAAAATTAACTGGTACCCAAAAACCTGAACCAACAACTGAATCTTCAAACAAAAGTAGTGACACGAAACGGACGGCATTTTCTGAATCGACAACAAAAATGATTGCGACTACGACAAATACAGGATCTTCATTTACGTCCTCTGATGTGTCTTCTGGAACATCATACTCCACTGCGACAACAACACAA
>NW_015506931.1:77857-78890 GCF_001515645.1 Sinocyclocheilus grahami
ACTTCAATTCATGCAAACAATGATTCCATTACCACCACTGATTCCAATACACAAAATGATGTAGAGCAAACCTCAGGCAGCAATATATCCATTTCTTGGACAGTTGGAAAATTAACTGGTACCCAAAAACCTGAACCAACAACCGAATCTTCAAACAAAAGCAGTGACACGAAACAAACGGCATTTTCTGAATCGACAACAACAATGATTGCGACTACGACAAATACAGGATCTTCATTTACGTCCTCTGATGTGTCTTCTGGAACATCATACTCCACTGCGACAACAACACAACAGCTTGAGTCATCAGACCATACTAAAGTCTCCATCACATCAAATAAATTGACAACAACATTGATTTCCCATACAACAACTCCAGACTCAAGTTCATCCATCTTCACAACAACCTCAGAACCAAATCCCTTCTCAACTAAAAGTACAACCGAGTCTTACTCCGCCATTCAAGCAACTACACCACTAAAGAACACTTCTCTTAATGACACTTCTGACTCACCATCAAATCCCCAAAGCACTGCAACTCAAAAAATGGAGCCCAAAACCAATGCCACTGCACGTGGGATCAGTTCGAAAGGAAGCATTAAAACAACTAGCACAGACACATCAACAACATCTGAGACAACTACACTGACTTCAATTCATGCAAACAATGATTCCATTACCACCATTGATTCCAATACGCAGAATGATGTAGAGCAATCCTCAGACAGCAATATATCAATTGCTTGGACTGCTGGAACATTAACCAGAACACAAAAACTTGAAGCAACAACTGAAATTTCAACCAACAGTAGTGTCACAAAGCAGACAGCATTTTCTGAATCGACAACTACAGGATCTTCATTTCCATCCTCAGATGCATCTTCTGGAACATCATACTCCACTGCGACAACAGCACAACAGCTTGAGTCATCAGACCATACTCAAGTGTCCATCACATCATATCAATCGACAACAACAATGATTTCCTCTACAACAACTCCAGACTCAAATTCATCCATCTTTACAACAACCT
>NW_015506931.1:81021-81855 GCF_001515645.1 Sinocyclocheilus grahami
GAATGATGTAGAGCAATCCTCAGACAGCAATACATCAATTGCTTGCACTGCTGGAACATTATCTGGTACCCAAAAACCTGAACCAACAACGAAATCTTCAACCAACAGTAGTGTCACAAAGCAGACAACATTTTCTGAATCGACAACAATGATTTCACCTACAACAACTACAGTATCTTCATTTCCATCCTCAGATGCATCTTCTGGAACATCATACTCCACTGCGACAGCAACACAACAGCTTGAGTCATCAGACCATACTCAAGGCTCCATCACATCAAATAAATTGTCAACGACAATGATTTCCCCTACAACAACTCCAGACTCAAATTTATCCATCTTCACAACAACCTCAGAACCAAATCCCCTCTCAACTTCAAAAACAACTGAGTCTTACTCTGCCATTCAAGCAGCTACACCACTGAAGAACACTTCTCTTAATGACACTTCTGACTCACCATCAAATCACCAAAGCACTGCAACTCAAAAAATGGAGCCCTTAACCAATGCTACTGCACACGGGATCAGTTCAACAGAAAGTGCTAAAACAACTAGGACGGACACATCAACAGCATCTGAGACACCTACACTGACTTTAATTCATGCAATCAATGATTCAATTACCACCATTGATTCCAATACACAGAATGATGTAGAGCAAACCTCAGGCAGCAATATATCCATATCTTGGACAGCTGGAACATTAACTGGTACCCAAAAACCTGAACCAACATCCGAATCTTCAACCAACAGTAGTGACACGAAGCAGACGGCATATTCTGAATCGACAACATCAACAATTGCGACTACGACAAATACAGGATCTTCATTTCC
>NW_015506931.1:84230-84770 GCF_001515645.1 Sinocyclocheilus grahami
CATCAAACCACCAAAGCACTGCCACTCAAAAAATGGATCCCTTAAACAATGCCACTGCACAAGAGATCAGTTCGACAGGAAGCACTAAAACAACTAGTACGGACACATCAACAACATCTGAGACAACTACACTGACTTCAATTCATGCAACCAATGATTCCATTACCATCATTGATTCCAATGCACAGAATGATGTAGAGCAATCCTCAGACAGCAATACATCAATTGCTTGGACTGCTGGAACATTATCTGGTACCCAAAAACCTGAACCAACAACCAAATCTTCAACCAAGAGTAGTGTCACAAAGCAGACAGCATTTTCTGTATCGACAACATCAACGATTGCGACTACGACAAATACAGGATCTTCATTTCCGTCTTCTGATGTGTCTTCTGGAACATCATACTCCACTGCGACAACAACACAACAGCTTGAGTCATCAGACCATACTCAAGGCTCCATCACATTAAATAAATTGACAACGACAATGATTTCCCCTACAACAAGTCCAGACTCAAGTTCATCCATCTTCACAACAA
>NW_015506931.1:84844-94023 GCF_001515645.1 Sinocyclocheilus grahami
TCTCAGCAACACTTCTGACTCAACATCAAACCACCAAAGCACTGCCACTCAAACATTGGAGCCCTTAAACAATGCCTCTGCACATGGGATCAGTTCAACAGGTAGTGCTAAAACAACTAGCATGGACACATCAACAACATCTGAGACACCAACACTGACTTCAATTCATGCAAACAATGATTCCATTACCACCATTGATTCCAATACACAGAATGATGTAGAGCAAACCTCAGACAGCAATATATCAATTGCTTGGACTGCTGGAACATTAAGTAGTACACAAAAACTTGAAGCAACAACCGAAACTTCAACAAACAGTAGTGTCACAAAGCAGACAGCATTTTTTGAATCAACAACTACAGTATCTTCATTTCCGTCCCCTGATGTGTCTTCTGGAACATCATACTCCACTGCGATAACAACACAACAGCTTGAGTCATCAGACAATACTCAAGTGTCCATCACTTCAAATGAATCGACAATGACTCTTAGTGACACTTCTGACTCAACATTAAACCACCAAAGCACTGCCACGCAAAAAATGGAGCTCTTAACCAATGCAACTCCACATGGGATCAAGTCAACAGGAAGTGCTAAAACAACTAGCATGGACACATCAACAACATCTGAGACACCTACACTGACTTCAATTCATGCAAACAATGATTCCATTACCACCATTGATTCCAATAAACAGAATGATGTAGAACAAACCTCAAACAGCAATATATCAATTTCTTGGACTGCTGGAACATCATCTGGTACCCAAAAACCTGAACCAGCAACCAAATCTTCAACCAAAAGTAGTGACACGAAGCAGACGGCATTTTCTGAATCAACACATTCAACGATTGCGACTACGTCAAATACAGGATCTTCATTTCCGTCCTCTGATGTGTCTTCTGGAACATCATACTCCACTGAGACAACAACACAACCGCTTGAGTCATCAGACCATACTAAAGTCTCCATCACATCAAATAAATTGACAACAACAATGATTTCCCCTTCAACAACTCCAGACTCAAGTTCATCCATCTTCACAACAATCTCAGAACCAAATCCCCTCTCAACTACAAGTACAACCGAGTCTTACTTTACCATTCAAGCAACTACAGCACTGAAGAACACTTCTCTGAGTGACACTTCTGACTCACCATCAAATCACCAAAGCACTGCTACTCAAAAAATGGAGTCCTTAACCAATGCCACTGCACAAGAGATCAGTTCGACAGGAAGCACTAAAACAACTAGTACGGACACATCAACAACATCTGACACAACTACACTGACTTCCAACGAACAGTAGTGACACGAAGCAGATGGCATTTTCTAAATCGACAACAATGACTGCGACTACGACAAATACAGGATCTTCATTTCCGTCTTCTGACGTGTCTTCTGGAACATCATACTCCACTGCGACAGCAACACAACAGCTTGAGTCATCAGACCATACTCAAGAGTCCATCACATCAAATAAATTGACAACAACAATGATTTCCCCTTCAACAACTCCAGACTCAGGTTCATCCATCTTCACAACAATCTCAGAACCAAATCCCCTCTCAACTACAAGTACAACCGAGTCTTACCCCGCCATTCAAGCAACTACAGAACTGAAGAACACTTCTCTCAGCGACACTTCTGACTCAACATCAAACCACCAAAGCACTGTTACTCAAAAAATGGAGCCCTTAAACAATGCCACTGCACATGGGATCAGTTCAACAGGAAGTGCTAAAACAACTAGCATGGACACATCAACAACATCTGAGACACCTGCAATGACTTCAATTCATGCAAACAATGATTCAATTACCACCATTGATTCCAATAAACAGAAGGATGTAGAGCAAACATCACACAGCAATATATCCATTTCTTGGACTGCTGGAACATTAACTGGTACTCAAAACCCTGAGCCAACAACCGAAATTTTCATCAACAGTAGTGTCACGAAGCAGATGGCATTTTCTGAATTGACAACTGCAACGATTGCGTCTATGACATCTACAGGATATTCATTTCCGTTCCCTGATGTGTCTTTTGGAAGATCATACTCCACTGCGACAACAACACAAAAGATTGAGTCATCAGACCATACTCAAGTCTCCATCACTTCAAATGAATCGACAATGACTCTTAGTGACACTTCTGACTCAACATCAAACCACCAAAGCACTGCCACTCAAAAAATGAGGCTCTTAACCAATGCCACTGCACATAGGATCAGTTCAACAGGAAGTGCTAAAACAACTAGCATGGACACATCAACAACGTCTGAGACACCTACACTGACTTCAATTCATGCAAACAATGATTCCATTACCACCATTGGTTCCAATACACAGAATGATGTAGAGCAAACCTCAGGCAGCAATATATCCATATCTTGGACTGCTGGAACATTAACTGGTACCCAAAAACCTGAACCAACTTCCGAATCTTCAACCAACAGTAGTGACATGAAGCAGATGGCATACACTTCTCTCAGCGACACTTCTTACTCAACATCAAACCTCCAAAGCATTGCCATTCAAACAATGGAGCCCTTAAACAATGCCACTGCACATGGGATCAGTTCAACAGGAAGTGCTAAAACAACTAGCATGGACATATCAACAACATCTGAAACACCAGCAATGACTTCAATTCATGCAATCAATGATTCAATTACCACCATTGATTCCAATACACAGAATGATGTAGAGCAAACATCACACAGCAACATATCAATTTTTTGGACTGCTGGAACATTAGCTGGTACCCAAAACCCTGAGCCAACAACCGAAATTTTCACCAACAGTAGTGTCACGAAGCAGATGGCATTTTCTGAATTGACAACTGCAACGATTGCGACTACGACAACTACAGGATCTTCATTTCCATCCCCTGATGTGTCTTCTGTAACTACTTTCAGAGCATCAACTCTACATGGAACATCTACAACAACAGCAACGCTGGTTTCCAACCATCTGCAAACTCAGGCACTGTTCTCTTCACAACATGCACAAACTGCATAAGCAAACCACAAGTCATACTGTAATTTTGAATCATCATGCATTTGAACGAGCATCAGAGTTTTCAGACTTCTTCAGAATACACCTTGCGACAAACAGCCATATTTTCATTAATACTTTTTGAGAAATGCTTACTCTTGCTGACAACAAAACAGCTGACATTTGAATCACTTAATATAAGAAAACTGACCCATAATTAATTATCTTAATAGAACAAAACCAACCAATATTTAAATCACTTCAGAGAACAAAATTGACCAATATTGAAATCTCTTAATAAATTTTCTTGATTGTCTTGATTGACAGCGAGTTGAAATTTGATAAGCAAGTAAATTCAGTGGTTAGATCTTGCTTCTTTAATCTCCATCTTCTTTCTAAAATCAAGCCTTTTCTTTCTTTTCAAGACTTTGAAAGAGTGATTCATGTTTTTATTTCATCATGTTTAGATTACTGTAACTCATTGTATTGTGGAATGAATGCCACTTCTTTGGCCCGTCTTCAATTGGTCCAAAATGCATCACTCTTTTGCTTCTTTTAGTTGAAGCTGTAAAGCACTTTGGTCAGCTGTCTCTGTTTTAATGGTGCAACTAAACTTGAAACTTGAACCTTAATAGAACAATTTCGACCAATACTTAAATCTCTCAACAGAACAATATTGACCAATATTTAAATCTCTTTTCTAATAACCACCTCTAACCATCTTGAGCTACCTGAACTACAAAGATGAGCATTTTAGCTTAAAATATACTAATAATTAAAATAATGCAGGTTGTCAAATAGAAAGTTATATGGCCTTTCCATAAAACATGCCCTATAAATAGACAGTGCACAGGGTCACATACACTACACTAAAATAACAATAAACATTAACTAAATAACAGAAAATACAAAACTATTTAAATAAAATATTCTCATATGTGATGCATCACACAGGGACTTCTGTCCTTTTAATGATTTTAGGTAATTAATTTTTAATTGCAAAAACCATTAAATTAATAGTATTTCACAGTAAAATTACATATAATGTGATGTTAAACCATATACAATTACTATAGTTAACCAGTTAAGTGGTATTAACTGTTCAAAGCCTTCTTCTGTAAAAACCAACAATGTGGGTCTCTTATTCAACCATTCTCCTTTTCTCTTTACTTTACAGGGAACAGTTTCAAGACAAGCAGTGACATCTGATTCAAAATCCACATCTATGAACACGCCCTCAATGTTTCCAACCACTCAGGAAAACCAAAAAACGAACACTCAGACCTCCTTAAACCCAATTTCTCCACCACCATCTCCTCTCACAGCCACAAGCAATGACTCAAAATCCATCACCAGTCCATTAGCTCATGAACACAGAGGCTCAACTTTGGGGATATTAACTCAAACGGGGCTAAACAGGTCTGATTCAGAAGGTACTACAATCAAAGACACCTGGTCAAACAACATATCTTCAACACCAGTAGGTCTAACAAACCCACCATTGTCAAGCAAAACCAGCAGAGACGGAAATGCAGATAACTCTGCAAACTCAGTGAAAAGCACCACTGTTTTTGTCTTCAACACTCCCAAAGTACCTGTGTTTAAAACAATCACCTTTAATTACCCATTGGTTAATCAAGTCACAGTGATGAAAACAGTTTCAAGACCATGAAACGGTCATATAAACTGACTTAAAAGCAAAGTGTGTGAGTCAGAGAGCATATATTTGTCTCTTCGACAAATGTGGACGAGCCAAAAACAGAAACTTCCTGCTAAACGCATCTTAATGGAGACAGATCTGGAATATAAGGAATGTAGAAGCTGAAATGTTTTTGTGGTTACTGAACGTCAAGCAGATCATATGACTAAGTGCCACACACCCACAAACAAACAAACAAAGACTGAAACCAAAATAAGATGGAAGAACAGGTTTAATGTTGGTTTAATTAAGACTAACTTTCATTTCAACAATGTATCAAATATATTAAAGGTTGTACATAGAAATAGTGTATGATTATTCTATTTGTTGTAGTGCCACAGGTTTAAATTATGCAATGTCTATAAATGAAAATCATCTATGCATATAAACAATAACATGCAAAACCTTTTGCTCTTTATATTATTTCACCTCTTTTGTCGCTTGTATTTTCATTTTAAAATTGTGTTCTAGGAATATTGTTGGTTCCAACTACAAATTGCTTGTGATTTTCCTCATGTGTAAGCTGCTATAAAATCTTGATATATGATCATATTGATATATGTACAATATGTCAGATTAAATCTTTTTAGATTGAAAAAAGCACATTCGGATTGACCATATTCCTTTAGCAGATAGATAGACAGATATGCAAACACCTCACAGATTATGTAAGCTTGTAGACTGTTGGATCTGATGATCTAAAACAGAGGAGCACAAACTGAAAGGCCAAAAATCAAACTTCATTTTTTATGTAAACAAACATGCATGTAAACACAATGGGCAATATTGCATCACCAAAACTTATCCCGGTCATGTCCATATTTAGGTAGCCAGTGCAGAGACTGTAAAATTGGGGTAATATGATCATATTTTCTTGACCTGGTAAGGACTCTAGCCGCTGCATTTTGGACTACCTGTAGCTTGTTTATTGAAGATGCAGGACAACCAGCTAGCAGTGCATTACAATAGTCCAGTCTAGAGGTCATGAATGCATGAACTAGTTTTTCTGCATCAGAAACAGGTATCATGTTTCGTAACTTGGAAATGTTTCTAAGATGGAAGAATGCTGTTTTTGTAACATGGGAAATATGGTTTTCAAAAGACAAGTTGCTGTCTAATATAACACCCAGATTTTTGACTGAAGAGGAAGTAACAGTACACCCGTCTAGAACTTTGAAAGATTTGTGATATCAGTTCCTCATCTCGGCAACAAAACCTCATGACCAGAAGAACTCTCAATAAACACAACTCAGTTAAAGCAGCAACTTGATTTTCCGTCATCTTGGATTTGTTTTTTCCTCCTTGTTTCGTCTTCGCAAGCAGTTCATTGTGCCATAATGAAAGGCATAGTTTATCAAACTATAATAATTCTGTAATCATTTACTCACCCTCATGTCATTTCAAACTCTCACATTGTGCATTTAGTGTTTATTTGTACAGACAATGAAAGCCAATGGGGTCCAATGTGTTCAACACAAGAAATAAACACAGAAGTTTGGCAAGACATTGTTCTAAAAGGTATTACATTATGTTTGAAATTAACATGCAATGAATGATCAACAATCAATACACTGTTACAGCAGTCTACAATATGAGTTAACACTTGCTTAACACTCCATTAACACTTGGTTTCAACGTCAACATTTCTTAAGACTGCATGCTTAGGGAGGAATGCATTGTTGGATACGTAGGTATAACCAGTTTGGTTAAAGATGGAATGGATTAACAATGCACCACCACTTAGACTGACAACTATGTGATTTGTGTCATGTGACTCGAAACAGAGCTAATATAAACATGGACTTTGAGGAGAGCATGAGTTTACCTGCTTTTATCAAGGGACTTACAACTTCACTTGTAAGAAATTGTACTGAGGTACAAAATGGATTGGGTGAGTTTGACTTGTTTGCGTATGACTATAGCCATCCATTCTGATTTATACTCATAACCATATATAAATAGTTTCTGAGATTATTTGTTATAATTGAATTTATGATTTTAGTATTATATATATTTAGCATTATTCATTTATTTTTAACACAGAAAAAAGCTGAATAATGACCATTGACTTCTGTAGAACTGCTTTAAGGGCTGAAATTTAAGTAATTCCATAATTTTCCTGCTTATTTCTGTAGAGCTGCTATGAAATAATTGTATAAAGCGCTATACAAATAAATGTATTATATAAGGGTTAAACAAAAGCAGACCTTGTGCACCAAACACATTTAATAAATGGCTGACACTTCAACAGCAAGAATGAGTGCTTAAGTAAAAATATTTTAAATTGTTTAAAGGTCAAGATGCAGTTGGAGTTATCTTTGTAAATTTCCTCAGACGTTAAAGATAAAAAAAAAAAAAGAAATAGGGTACAATAATACATAAAAAATGAATAGCTATGAAACATAAGGAAAGCATGATGAAGTCTAATAATGTTTTACATTTTAAAATGTATGTATTTAACTGTGCATATTTAATACTCTTGATGTTGGAAAAAAAAGGCATTTCTAATTCATTTATTTCATTATTTTGATTTATGTTCTTATCTACACTACCATTCAAAAATTTGGAATCAGTGCAATAATAAAAAAAAGAAATTAATACTTTTATTCAGTACGGATGCATTAAATTTATGAACAGTGGCAATTTCCACTGGAATGTGAAGCAGCACAATTCTTTTCAACATTGATAATAATCAGAAATGTTTCTCGAGCAGCAGATCAGCATATTATACTGATTTCTGAAGATCATGTGACACTGAAGACTGGAGGAATGATGCTGAAAATACAGCTGTGCATCACAGAAATACATTACAGTTTAACAGAGATTCACATAGAAAACAGCTGTTTTAAATTGTATTAATATTTCACTGTAGCATTGTTTTATAGTGTTTTTAAAGAAATGCAGTCTTGATGAGCATAAGATACATTTAAAAAATATTTTTTTTAAATCTTGCTGACCTTAAACTTTTGCATGGTAGTGTAATTCTTCCCTCATTTTTTGTTATTCATGATAACTACTATCATCTTCAGTTATGTGAACTGTGCAAAAATGACAAATCATCATTACTTTACGGAAAACAATCTTTTATGAAAAGAAGTCATCTGGAAAGAGGGTGTTTTTATTATTAGTTTGTTTTTTCCCCAGACTGTCACTGACACTGGTATTGTTTTTATGATGTAGGATTAGATTGGTTGTTAAAGGGGTCATATGATGCGATTTAAATTGTTCCTTTCTCTTTGGAGTGTTACAAGCTCTTGGTGCATAAAGAAGATCTGTAAAGTTGCAAAGACTAAAGTCTCAAATCCAAAGAGATATTCTTTATAAAAGTTAAGAGTCAGCCACGCCTACCTAAAACGGCTCGTTCTAACACACCCCCACATGTCTACATCACTATGTGGGAAGATTTGCATAACGCCGCCCAAATGTTCACGCAAAGAAAGAAGGTGTAACTTTTATTCTCGCTGTAGTATTATTGTTGCCGCCACCATTTCGTGAAGACGCTGTGTGTTTCGTTGAAAGCGAAACTACTTTGTTTGGTCTTCCAAAAGAGAACGATATCCGCACAAATAACTCGTTTATAAATTATAATGGGTTTTAACGTTTTTGTCTCATCGCTCCGGCCGGACAGGGCATCATCACAGTATGGTGAGGGGCATAACATTTCCGTCACACGCTTGAGGTATTCGGCCAATCACAACTCTCTAGATAGCTGGCCAATCACAGCACACCTCGCTTTTCAGACCGATGAGCTTTGTAAAAATCGACACGTTTCAGAAAGGCGGGGCATAGAGGAGAAACAAAAATGTAGAGTATGTGGAAAATAATGTGTTTTTTTAACCTTAAACCGCATAAACACATTTCATTACACCAGATACACAAAATAATGTTCTTTTTAGCAGCATCACATGACCCCTTTAATGTTGTATATTACATGTTTATTGTGTGTTGATGTTGCAGCAGTTATTTTATCAAAAAAAAAAATACTACCTTTACATGCCAAAAATTATGCCATTACTTACATATTTGCTAATGTTATGCATTATATGTTTACAGGTGATCTATTTGACAACTACCAAGATGAGTAATAAAGCACTAATAATTGCAGTGTTAATTTTAGGTCTGTAAGCTACTGATCATCCAAATTCTTTATATCTCTTATTACTTATTTACATGTGACAATTGCTCTAAAATGAATGTTACTTTTCATTTTTTAACAACAGTATTATGTAGCACAACTAGTCAAACAACATCAGCGACAATAACACCAGCATCAACAACTCCAGCTGAATCTACAACTGCAACTCCACTTCCAACTACTGGCTCTTCTACAGAAATGACACAAACAACTGAACCTACAACTGTGGTTACGACAAACTCACCTACAACTGAACCTCCACTTCCAACTACTGCCTCTTCTACAGAAACGACACAAACAACTGAACCTACAACTGTGGTAACGACAAACTCACCTACAACTG
>NW_015506931.1:95414-99333 GCF_001515645.1 Sinocyclocheilus grahami
GTGGTTACGACAAACTCACCTACAACTGCAACTCCACTTCCAACTACTGCCTCTTCTACAGAAACAACACGAATAACTGAACCTACAACTGTGGTTACAACAAACTCAACAACATCCATACCTACAACAAATACAGCCCAATCTACAACCCTGGTTACAACAATTGCACCAACAACAGCAACTGTACTTACATCTACAGCCCCTCTTACAACCCCAAAAACAACAGTTCAACGCAACTCCACTTCCAACTACTGCCTCTTCTACAGAAACAACACGAATAACTGAACCTACAACTGTGGTTACAACAAACTCAACAACATCCATACCTACAACAAATACAGCCCAATCTACAACCCTGGTTACAACAATTGCACCAACAACAGCAACTGTACTTACATCTACAGCCCCTCTTACAACCCCAAAAACAACAGTTCAACCTACAACCACAACACGGGCTCCAATAATTACAATTCTACAAACCACTCCAGATACAACAATTCAACCTACAATAACCACAGCTACAACAACCCCAAGCACAACCCAGTCAGTTCTTTTTAGTTTCTCCAGCAATGAAACTTTTGTGGATGATCTCTCAAATCCAGATTCAGACGCATTTAACACCAGAAAAAACAACGTCTCAAATGTGGTACGTTGCATAGCAAAAATTCAAGGTGCCGTTTGCACTGCAAGTTAAATAGTAACAGACTCTTTACATTGCAATGTATTCAGTATTTAATTCTGCACACTAACATAGATAGCAGTGTACCTAATTAATTGCACCCCACATAGACAGTAATGTAGGTTATTTTTACTCCAGTGCAAATAGTGTTCTGTTTTATTTATGCCCTGGTGTAAATATAATATGTTGCTATTTTAATAATTAGTTCATATTTTACTGTCAAATTTTACTGCTAAATGTTAATACATCAAAGAATTGCCAATCACACTTTCTTTTTTGCATTCTCACTATTGAACTTCTCAGAGAAGGGTTCCTCAAACCTTGCCCTAAAGGGCCAATGCTCCACAGAGTTTAACTAAAAACCCTGATCAAACTCACCTACCTGTGATTTTCTTATGTTCCTGAAGACATTGAGTAAGATTAGTATGTTCAGATGTGTTTGATTAGGGTTAGAGCTAAACTCTGCAGGAAAGTGGATCTCGTGGGCCAGATTTGAGGATCCCTGTATTAGAGTAATTTCTCAAGAACAGTTAAATTAAAAAAATTCCAAACTTGTGTGTGGCTTGGCTGGGCGATCATCTGAGTATAATTATGAGAAGACAGGAAAAGTCCTGTAGAAGAAGTAGCAAAAAAAAAAAAAAAAAAAACTGTTGCCAAGATAAAAAAAAGTTAAATATATTTTAAATAAAAATAAGTGAATAAATAATTGTGATAACAGAAACAAAAGGTGAAAATGGGTGCAAATATTCCCTCCAAGCATTTAAATACTTTAATTCCGGATGATGGACCAAGTACGTTAAGACATACAATTGAACAAGAACTACAAAGAAGACTTAGACAGTAAATGCTATCATTCACTAAAATTTGGAAACTGCTGGAACAATAACTTCATATCATGTTAAAACAAATGAATGACTATCAAATCTCTTTCATGTTGTATTTTCTTCTGTGATTAAAATTCAGAATTGTTAACTAAATATTGAACCTGACATTGTCAACTTGTTTTCCACAGTTGAAACCATTATTTAGAAAGGAATTCTCCTCCTTCATTGGACTGGACGTTATTAAGTTCCGGTGAGTATTTCTTCCTTTTAAATAGGAACACAATTCATTTTTGGAAGACAAAAGTCTCTGGTTTACAGGACAATCTAGATAGCAATTTATAAATTTTTCTTCTATATAAGAAATAACAATTTTAGATTTCCAAATATTCCTATGGGATCACACAGACAGAGGTAACTGAGGCTAAATCCTAAATCTAGGGCTGCAACTAATTATTTTGATAATCAGTCGATTTTTTTTTTTATTAATCAGATGGAAAAAAAATATCTATTATTTTAAACAATGTTATTCCACATCTTACCCAGTGGTGGCCTCCAAACTATGTGTAATATAAAGCCTAGGAAAACAAATATAGTCAATGTTTCTATGTAGGTTATGCTGTACATTATAAGCAAAAAGGGTTAAAAAATACAAACACTGAATTCTAAAACTAAAAGGGAAGTTGGGGAGTGGTTGGTCCCCTCAGTAAAAATCGGCCCCATCTCCCTCGTCAGGCCCCTGGAATCATCCTAACCTTACCCCCCTTTACAGCTCCCCTTGTAACAAGACTCGCTTGTCAGAATATGCAAAAATTGAAATACTCGTGGGACTTTCTAGCATTTACAGATAATGCTACAACCATAAAATATATGTTTTGCACTGAGGAAAACACGCGTCAGATGCATTAAACAGCACACGCATCTGTCAAAGCATGACAGGGAAAGACATGTTAAATGTTTATGCTTTTGTTTGAAGCGCTTTTAAATATAAAGCATTCTCATGTTTCAGACAACTTGGATCATGTACCTTTCAAGCAGCATTTAACTCTGTGTCCTCTGCTATTTTCCATATGCATTTTGTCCATAGAAATGGGATATTCACTACTGTAAAGCAGCGTGACTAGCTGATGGTTTCCGAGCACAGTGCTAATCAAATTTGTTGTCAATTATTTTCATTATCCATTATAATCAATTCTATCAATTAGTTGTTGCAGCCTTACCTAAATCAATAGAACAACTGAAGCAGCTTCTCCAAGATGCTTGGAACATACCTTGAAAACTGTGTGCACCTATGAAAGAGCTGTTTTGAAGACAAAGGGTGATCACACCAAACTTCGACTTGATTTGCATAATCGATGTTAAATGATAAAAGTTCATGGTGTTATTTTTTTTTTAAAAACCCCATTTTTACAGTATTTTCCACAATTCTTCTATTGATTTAGGCTTTAGTATCAGTTGCTTCTGTCTCTTCATGTAATCCCAGATGATGGTGAGATCAGATGTCTGTGTTGGCCATACAACTGGTTGTTGGACTCCTTGTTTATACAAAGAACATCTTAATATTATTCCACGTTTTGCAAAAAGAATGTTTGTAAATCCAAAATTGTTATTTTCTACTGGTTTACAAAGGCAATATATATATATATATATATATATATATATATGCAGGTATAACCATCTTAAAACAAATGTAATATGCCTAAGACATTTGCATAGTACTGTACATGAGTTTTGTTAAAAGCATCTGACAGACTTGTATAATACCACTCTTTCTCTAAGACTCTTTATGACACTTTCTCTTCTGTAGTCGTGGGTCAATCATCACTGACATTAATGTGACATTTGCAACCCAATTGCCCAATACCGAGGACATAACAAGCACTATTTTGGAAGCTAAAACCACTCTTTTCATCACCAGTGTAACACGTAAGTCAAACAAGCAACATCATCAATGTTCAAAACTATTTAGAATGCTTTCTGTATTACTCTGTATTGTTATTAAATCTTGCTGGAGTAATTTTCTCAACTGTTACTTTTATATTTCCAATTTCTACAATACATTGAAACACGCACAACAGTAACGGAGCCCACCACCACAACTGCCAAAGCCACTACAACCAGCACCACTACAACTACAGCCACACCTACCACAACTACAACCACACCTAATCCAACAACAACCGCCAACCTTAATACAACTACAACCACACCTAATACAACAACAACCGCCAACCTTAATACAACTACAACCACACCTAATACAACAACCGCCAACCTTAATACAACAACTACAACCACACCTAATACAACAACAACCGCCAACCTTAATACAACAACAACAACCACACCTAATACAACAACAACCGCCAGCCTTAATACAACTACAACCACACCTACTACAACAACAACCGCCACCATT
>NW_015506931.1:99448-104507 GCF_001515645.1 Sinocyclocheilus grahami
CCCTACTACAACAACAAAAGCAACAACAACAACAACTCCAACTACGACAACCACCACCCCTACTACAACAACAAAAGCAACAACAACAACAACTCCAACTACGACAACCACCACCCCTACTACAACAACAAAAGCAACAACAACAACAACAACAACAACAACAACTCCAACTACGACAACAACCACCACCACCACCACTACAACAGCAGCACCAGCACGTCCTCTGCCAACTGTAGCCATACAGATTGTCATTATAGAGGTTTTTACTCAAGCACTGGAGGACCCGAAATCTACGGAATTTAAAATCCTAGCCACAAAAGTGGAGACTATGGTATGTTTCAAATGGCAGAACAATACAGTGATACATATGTATAAGCATTTGCAAAGATACACATACAAATTTAATGATTTTTTTCTTTTATCTTAAATAACAGTAAAAATCTAAAGGAAAATTCTAAACTCAGTTTTGCACTTTTACAGTTTTGGGAGTGAGAAAATATGATCTTTTTTACCACTCTTTTTCATTCCTAAAACTGACTTACTGCTTTCACAGTTTGATGAAGTCTATAAAAAAAAGTTTGGGCCTCGTTTCATCAGGACCATTGTGATTGCATTCATGTAAGTAAAAAGTTTGATTCAATACTTTAAATGATTACTTTATTAATCATGCTTTCAATGTCAGACAGTTTGTGTAATTTTTCATGTCATAAAAACGTCACGGGTTACTCATGTAACCATGGTTCCCCGAGAGGGAACGAGATGCTGGGGAATGCAGCCTGCATGCCCTTTTATATTTCTGGGCATCCCACCTATGAAGTCATGGGCCAGGTGGGCCAATCGATTGGTGTTGTTTCAAACGTGCTTCAGACACCGGTCATGCAGGCTGCATTCCCCTAGGGGGCGCAGCGTTGAGCTCCCTAGAAGGGGAATTTGCATTTATGCATTTGACTATACTCACTACTGTCAAAAGCAAAAAATATGGTAAGATTTTCTCTCCTTTATACAAGTTAGCCATTGAGAGTTATAAGTTAAGTTGCATTTTGACATTTGCATGATGCAGTTTTTTTTTACATTTCTTTTCTCTCGTCTCTGCACCACAACCCATCAAATATATGGATGTAATTATAAGCTGTAAAACATACCTTTTTCTCTAGTGGTGTTTCCAGAACCCGGGAAGGATTAAATGTACAGGCGGAGGTTCAGTTGGTGTTCAGTGAAGCGTCCACTGAACCGATCCCCAGCAACGCTGACATTGTGCAGACTCTAAAAGAAGCAGCTGCTAATTCAACGGCAGGCTTCAACCTCACACTTGATGCCACCTCTATTACTGTCATTAGTAAGCTCATTTAGATATGCCAGATTTCTGAGATCTTACTATGTTAACTTGACTAGAAAAGTTCTGCGCAATCTTTGCTCTGTTATCTTTAAAATCAATTCCTTTTTTGTAGAATCAGTGCAGATAATTCCGCTGACAATCCTCACCAATGGAACCTTTGTGGCTGCTCTTTCAAATAAAAGTTCTACTGAATTTCAGACCAGGGCTTCGATGATAAAAGCAGGGGTGAGTGTGATGTGTCTACTTATGAATTTTGGGTAATATGCTTTTACAAAAGAAAGACAATTTTGTTGAACAACTCTTCTTTTGCAGCTCGAACCGTTTTTCCTCGCTGATTACCCTAAATCATTCAGCACCATATCTGTAACAGACTTCAGGTATGAATATGCTGGTGCATTCTTGAAAATAGCTACTGATTCAACATAACACTCAGTTTTCATTGATGAATCTTGATTCCAAACTCTCTCCAGTGATGCCAGTGTAAAATTACGGAGCGTGCCCACAATCCGAAACTCCATGGATCTTGTATTTGGAGCGGACGCCGTTCTACCTAATAGCACCCAGATAGTGAACACTGTAGTTCGAGCAACTAGAAACAACACGTTACCCTTCCAGATCTTCACTTCTTCAATCATAATAAATGGAACCGGTGAGTGATGCACTTTAATCTTGCACTGTAGTGAAACATTGTGCACTCAGATGAGTATTATTATTTTTTTACTGGAGTTGTACAACCCTGTTATATCAATGTAGGGTAGAGTACAGTTGTAACTTGTTTGCGTTTTGCTGTCCTGCACAATTAGAAAGTTTTGCACAATTTGTGATAATTGTGATAATAAATCAGTTTCATTTTTGTAGAATCACTGCAGAAAATTCCAGTGACAATCCAGACTAATGTAACTTTTGTGGTAACTTTTTTCAAATACACGTTTTGTTGAATTTCAGAGCAGAGCATCAGTGATAAAAACCAATATATTAGCACACTAGAATGCCCTAAAAAACATTAATTTGCAGACCCTACGTTTTGGTGTGGATTGTGAACAATTTTACTCATTCTGCCCAGTTCCTGCTTATAATGCAGGAAATTCAAACATTTTCTCAATTTCTCGCATTGCAACCATGCACTTTTTTGGTTCCACTTTTGACATTCTACTAACTACAAGTAACTTTGCAACTACATGTCAACTAACCACCATTAATCTGCAACTACATGTCAGCTAACTCGGATTAGTATACTGTTTTGTTAGGGTTAGTAGAGTAAGTTGGGTTGCAAAGGGGTGGAATGTCCCCAGTAAATTTATGGAAACTTTCCAGGATTTTTTGGAAAATGTTAAGTTTCCAAAAATTTACTGGAAATTGCTATTGACATGTAGTTGCGAAGTTGAACAAAACTGACATGTATTCTACTAACGACTGTTAGTTGACAAGTAGAATGCCTATAGTGGAATGAAGTGTAACCCTCTTATTGTTTAAATACATACAATTCAAAATTTAATGAAATTTGATATTAAACAATGAAATCAAACTGACTTGCATTATTATATAGGTTATTGCACAACAAAATCACACAATCTTGTATTTAACAAACAAAATTCAGAAGGTGATAAATCAACAATCGGCAATAACAAGCACAGTTTTTAATGATCAGACAGGAATAACAATTATTCACAATAACAGAGTAAGAAAAAAGGACTTTATATGATTGAAAGAACGTGGACTACAAGCTTGACATTTTTCATGCAGAGAGAGAATGCTAATGTTAACGTGCACATGCATTTTAAGAGTTAAAATTTGCAGCGTTGCATCTGTACTCTGTCCATTATACTACTTGAGTTTTAGACAAAATTCCAAAAGGTCAGTGAATGATAATTTCTGTCTGTTTTAATCTCTTTGTGATGCAGAACATTCGGCAGGTGAAGTCAGCAGCAGGATCAGTGTGTTGACCGCTTCAGTTCTGGTTGCTGTGTCGCTTCTGGTTCCACGGTTTAACTGAACGTATCCACTCATGCCAATATAACTGATTCAGACAGGTCTGAATCTTTCCTTCAGCTCAAGTGAAGGACTCAAATGAAGCTACTGATGCTACGTAATGAGTAGTAATGAAAGTAATATTTTATATAATCCTATTCTGAACACTTCAAACTAGATCTAAGTTATAATGGATTCCATATTGGTTCTGGATCTGTATGTACCTGCATGTTTTGGTACATTTTCTCCCTTCAGAATCCATCATCATGCGCAGAGGGAAAAGGTTGATTTAAAATGTTTGATCTCTTTAGACGATTCCACTTTATTATTGAAATATCAAATTCTAATGGTTGTCTCATACACACATACTTGTAGCCCTTTTGAAATGCAGCATAGCTTCTCCGAACGTAAGCCATGCATTGGAACATGTTAAAGGTCTTTTTTATGCTGGCTGACTCTGAACAGTCTGGAAAAGGTTTTGATGAGCGAAAGGATGAAGTGTTTCAATGCGAATGAAACCTGTAAAACAACTTGAAAGAATGACAAATAGCTACAGGACATGACATCAGTCTAGGGGAGAAACTTGGTCTGAGATTATTACATATTAACACGAAAACCTGTACAGAAACCACCACCACAACAACAAATTTCATGCACTTGTATCATATCAGTATTTTCTAAATTATTTATTCTAGAAAAAAATCTATCTAATATTTCCTAAGTTAATTTAATTCTGAACTCAAATTGCGGATTTTCTGAAAAATGTATTGCTTGTTGATATTGTTCACACTGGATGTGGTAAACAATATGATGGTTGCCAAGAGCACAAGTGAAAAGATCATAGAAAACAGTGAGTATATACAAACACTGTTAGATATTAAACCATATGAATAAACACAAGATATGCTTCAATTCTCTTTTTTTAATAAATGAATATATGTATATATGTGTGCGTGTGTGTGTTTCTGTTTGCGCACAGCTTTCCCTGTCAAACAAATAAACAATCTAAATATCAGGTCGGGTCAGGAAATGCTGAGACCAGACTCAGTCGAGTTCCGATGCCTTTCTCCCTCCGCGTCTCCGCAGCACAGCAGTGTAGCACTGATCGGCACATGCACCACAGACATGCAGAGAGTCACAGAGGTGAATCCTTGCCTCCCTTTCCAGTTGTGTTTGTCTTGGTGTGGAGGTGAGTGGTGATGAACAAAAGACTAAGCTACCTGTGCCTCGAATTTACAGCTAATTATCCAAAATGCAATTATAGTTATTAGTCTTGCTAACATCCATGAATCATGAGAGAGCTACCATGTAAAAGTTTAGCGAAGGCAATAAAGTCTAGTAGGTTAGACCAGTGCGCGTTTTTTCACTGCATGATTCAGTTTATTAAAATCCATTTAGAATGATCACAAAATTCAAGATATGTGGGCAGAAATGTATATATTTATATAATTTCATATAGTTAATCAGTATCACGCGAAGACTGACGTTTTTTTCCACCATAAAGCAGCATGATTACAAATTTGACATTGATTTTATACAGCAGTTCAATAAACAACAATTTAATATTAAGACACTTACATTTTAGACGTTTTAGATTAGTTAATATTTACAGTTTTTGTTCTATTTTGCCAACAAATATAATTCCAATTATCTGAGCAACATGACGCTGTTTTGTTCCTGAATGAATCAACTGTTTAAATGATTTGGTCGCAATGACTCAGTTATTAACAGTGACTTGCTGCCACCTACTGACAG
>NW_015506931.1:105569-134053 GCF_001515645.1 Sinocyclocheilus grahami
GGGCGGGGGGGAAATGCTAAGTGGTGAGGAATGAACAAACAATTTCATATATTGTCGTCCTGCGGAGACCTGCTCCTGTTTGGACAGCTTTCTCCTCATGTCCTGGCATATGTAAACTCCTTATTAAATCAGACTTACAGTATTTGAAGAGTGGGAATGAAACCTGGAGAGCAGCGAGAGATATTTAATGGACAAACTGGGCATCGGTGAAGCTTTGAGGATTGTTTTCCTCCACAGTAACACTAATTCTCTGCAGTGATCTTCCGTCAGTCGCATGGCTTCTGTCTTCTTTTGTTAGCGATGTAAATTTGACTGCGGTAATTAGTTGCCTGGCATCGCTATTAACGAGAGTAAATTATTTCTGCATCAATAATTAATTCAGCACTGTGTGTAGGTGTTTGAATCGCATTAATTAGCTTGAATATACATATATAGCCTATTCCTACTTAGGTTTTCTGGGTTTTTCCTGTTTTGCCGAACCTTCTGACCTCCATAAAATAAATCTGTTTGTGTTTCATTTGAAGAGATGTTCATAATAGGATTTAGCAGTGTTCAGAAGTCTGCGCTGATAAAGATCAGACCGCTTGATTAATTAAAACAATTATTTACACAATGACAGGATGAACAGGATGGAAATAAAGAGCTAAACTGAGTCATTGACTGTCAGTTAACATTAAGGACTTCCACTTGAAGTTTCTCTCTCTCTCTCTTTTTTTTTTTTAGAATAAACTTACCATTGAAAAAGACATAATTTTTATAAATATTTATTTATATAAATGGATGGATGGATTAAATTGGACTCTTTTGTCTCTCTCGCTGTTATATATTGTATATATTATATACATTGGGGAAAAAAAGTATTTAGTCAGCCACCAATTGTGTAAGTTCTCCCACTTAAAAAGATGAGCGAGGCCTGTAATTTTCCTCATAGGTATACCTCAACTATGAGAGACAAAATGAGAAAAAAAAATCCAGAGAATCACATTGTAGGATTTTTAAAGAATTTATTTGCAAATTATGGTGGAAAATAAGTATTTGGTCAATAACAAAATTTCATCTCAATACTTTGTTATATACCCTTTGTTGGCAATGACAGAGGTCAAATGTTTTCTGTAAGTCTTCACAAGGTTTTCACACACTGTTGCTGGTATTTTGGCCCATTCCTCCATGCAGATCTCCTCTAGAGCAGTAATGTTTTGGGGCTGTCGCTGGGCAACATGGATTTTCAACTCCCTCCAAAGATTTTCTATGGGGTTGAGATCTGGAGACTGGCTAGGCCACTCCAGGACCTTGAAATGCTTCTTATGAAGCCACTCCTTCGTTGCCCGGGCGGTGTGTTTTGGATCATTGTCATGCTGAAAGACCCAGCCACGTTTCATCTTCAGTGCCCTTGCTGATGGAAGGAGGTTTTCACTCAAAATCTCATGATACATGGCCCCATTCATTCTTTCGTTTACATGGATCAGTCGTCCTGGTCCCTTTGCAGAAAAACAGCCCCAAAGCATGATGTTTCCACCCCCATGCTTCACAGTAGGTATGGTGTTCTTTGGATGCAACTCAGCATTCTTTCTCCTCCAAACACGACAAGTTGAGTTTTTACCAAATAGTTCTATTTTGGTTTCATCTGACCATATGACATTCTCCCAATTCTCTTCTGGATCATCCAAATGCTCTCTAGCAAACTTCAGACGGGCCTGGACATGTACTGGCTTAAGCAGGGGGACACGTCTGGCACTGCAGGATTTGAGTCCCTGGCGGCGCAGTGTGTTACTGATTGTAGCCTTTGTTACTTTGGTCCCAGCTCTCTGCAGGTCATTCACTAGGTCCCCCCGTGTGGTTGTGGGATTTTTGCTCACAGTTCTTGTGATCATTTTGACCCCATGGGGTGAGATCTTGCGTGGAGCCCCAGTTCGAGGGAGATTATCAGTGGTCTTGTGTGTCTTCCATTTTCTAATAATTGCTCCCACAGTTGATTTCTTCACATCAAGCTGCTTACCTATTGCAGATTCAGTCTTCCCAGCCTGGTGCAGGTCTACAATTTTGTTTCTGGTGTCCTTTGACAGCTCTTTGGTCTTGGCCATGGTGGAGTTTGGAGTGTGACTGTTTGAGGTTGTGGACAGGTGTCTTTTATACTGATAAAACAGATGCACAGATGCCATTAATACAGGTAACCAGTGGAGGACAGAGGAGCCTCTTAAAGAAGAAGTTACCGGTCTGGGAAATCTTGCAATCTTGCTTGTTTGTAGGTGACCAAATACTTATTTTACCGAGGAATTTACCAATTAATTCTTTAAAAATCCTACAATGTGATTTTCTGGATTTTTTCCCCTCATTTTGTCTCTCATAGTTGAGGTATACCTATGATGAAAATTACAGGCCTCTCTCATCTTTTTAAGTGGGAGAACTTGCACAATTGGTGGCTGACTAAATACTTTTTTGCCCCACTGTATATATGTGCGAGTGTGTGTGTTTCTGTTTGCGCACAGCTTTCCCTGTCAAACAAATAAACAATCTAAATATCAGGTCGGGTCAGGAAATGCTGAGACCAGACTCAGTCGAGTTCCGATGCCTTTCTCCCTCCGCGTCTCCGCAGCACAGCAGTGTAGCACTGATCGGCACATGCACCACAGACATGCAGAGAGTCACAGAGGTGAATCCTTGCCTCCCTTTCCAGTTGTGTTTGTCTTGGTGTGGAGGTGAGTGGTGATGAACAAAAGACTAAGCTACCTGTGCCTCGAATTTACAGCTAATTATCCAAAAGGCAAATATAGTTAATTTGTCTTGCTAACATCCATGACTCATGAGAGAGCTACAATGTAAGTTAGCTAAATAGCTAAGGGAAATAGGAAGTCTAGTATGTTAGACCAGTGCGCGTTTTTTCACTGCATGATTCAGTTTATTAAAATCCATTTAGAATGATCACAAAATTCAAGATATGTGGGCAGAAATGTATATATTTATATAATTTCATATAGTTAATCAGTATCACGCGAAGACTGACGTTTTTTTCCACCATAAAGCAGCATGATTACAAATTTGACATTGATTTTATACAGCAGTTCAATAAACAACAATTTAATATTAAGACACTTACATTTTAGACGTTTTAGATTAGTTAATATTTACAGTTTTTGTTCTATTTTGCCAACAAATATAATTCCAATTATCTGAGCAACATGACGCTGTTTTGTTCCTGAATGAATCAACTGTTTAAATGATTTGGTCGCAATGACTCAGTTATTAACAGTGACTTGCTGCCACCTACTGACAGTTTTAATTTCACATTTAAAGTATCTTTTCTTTTTTTTCTTATAATTTCAAATATAAGTATCCAACGTGTTATGCATTTATAACCGCAGGTTAAATGATACTACACTGCGTCAGCTCATACTGCCATAGGACACAATCAAGACCAGACTCAATATCGAACCTTGTAGGAACAAAATTGGGTGTTTTATATTTTAAAATATGGTCATATTTACTGAGGATTTTTATACTCATACAACACACCAATACAAGGTCTGCTTTATGACATCTAATTAACTACTTCTCAGGTTTTCTGCACCCTTTGTTGAAAACACACAAATTATGAATTTATAAGATAACCATAACCAAAATAAATTAAAGTTCCTATCAGAGAACTGTGAAAAGGGGGTCTTATATTGTATTTTTGGTTATGTATGTATCTGTGTATTTGGCAGGCCCCTTTTATTGAACTGATGCTTCTAAATACTTTAATTGATGCTTCCCTGTTTCCTCACTGCTCTGTCCTCTATGACCCAGAAATCGATCGAAGTCCTCCATCATGAAGGACATGTCAATTTACTAAACCCACAGTGAGGCGAGGAACGAGGAGAGAGAGAGCTTTCAGAGAAAGCCTCTCAGGTTACGTAAATGTAACCATGGTTCCCTGAGTAGGGAATGAGATACTGCGTCCTCTAGGGGTCGCTATGGGGAACACCTTCAGTGTGACCGGTGTCTGAAGCATATATCTAAAAACGACAATAACATTGGCCGGCTACAGCCTATGACGTCACTACCGGTGCGACTATAGTATAAATATAGACTAGAGAAATTAATTCTTCGTCTGAAGCTTGCATCCGAAGCATGGCAGGAAACCTAGAGGACGCAGTGTCTCGTTCCTTACTCAGGGAACCATGGTTACATACGTAACCTGAGACGTTCCCATTCAAGGGAACTTCTAACTGCGTCCTCTAGGGGTCGCTATTGGGAACGGTATACCCATGCCACCATGCTGAGGGGAGTGCATGCCAAACGACAAGCGAGCACTATGTACCAACTCTACCAAAGCTATGGGAGTTGCCCCATGGATGCCTTGACGGCTGTCAGTGACAGTATCCCCTTCGGCCAAAGGCCTGAGCTGCATACCCCAAAAAAACTTACCTGTTAAGGGCTGGGCTGGAAAGCCTGAACCCAGGGCAGAGCTCGAAGGCTTGGAATCAGAAACAAAAGAGATTCCTTTAAGGGGATACGGCCAACCATCTAGGACAATAAATAGACCCTGGCCAGTCACCCAGGGGGCTACTGCCAGCTCTGCATGAGCTTGCCCAAAGGAACTGACTCGACCTTGGTAGCAAACACCCTGCTCAGGAAGGTATCACCAAGGATATATAAGTAGAGTGGGGCCCAAGGTGAAAACCGGGGCCTGAGCCAACTCAGAGAAAGGGAACGGTGCTGGCAGTGCGTAACCCATACCGTACAGGATTTTAGAAAAGTGCGTAGAATGCTTAGCGTGCACACTTACCACAACATGAATTCTAGACACACCGTTACTAAGGGGTCACTGAGGCAGTTTCTTAGACAGGCCTAGAAACCCTATGTGACTGTAGCATGCTCAGGGAGCAATTACTTAATTCAGCGGGACTCCGCATGCTCAGAGCGCATGTGGATTGAAAATGGCGTACCTCATAGAAAAAGAAACCCTCCATATGAGGGGAGCATCGCCAAATCAACCATAATAGTCACAGGACAGGCTCCGGAGCATTATGCTCATACATAACTTGAAGGAGCGTAGCACCCAGCTCTCAAGAAGGAGACACAAACGCTTGATATGCAGCGTGCTCATAGATAATCCTCTAGCATGAGGGGAGCACTACAAGCTTAATCATAAGAGCAGCATATCAGGGGGGCAGAAGGTGGCCCAACAACCTGGCATGACTGCCCACCGGACCTCTATAGAGTAGAGGCCCAACTCTCAAAATAGGAACTCTCTAAACATGCAACGCCCATGCGCTAGATTACCTCGGAAATCAAACAAGAACAAAAACCGCTGCTGCGAATGCGTCACTATTCCCGTGAGAAGCGAATGCACTCATGCAAACGCTATCTACACACTTGAGTATATGGTGAAGTACCGTATTGGCCCGAATATAAGACGACCCTGATTATAAGACGATCCCCCTTTTTCCAGATGTACCTTTTGGAAAAAGGCTTTTTAAAAACCAAATCTTGTTTTTTTCTCAGTAAAACACATTTTGTCTTCAATTATTTTCATATTGCATATTTTTCCTATTTTAATTTTTGTTTTGAAAGTATGGCAAAAACTGGTAAAATGTACCAACAATGACATTTAAAAAAGATAAAATTTTTGATATACCATTAAAAAAAAAAAAACAGGTAGCCCATCTGAATTAGGACATTTAGGCTATCCATCTAATAGTAGCCTACCAAAATCTTATTAACAGTAGAAGTTAAATCTTACTGTAGTCTTCAAATCTGGGTACTGTCTTACGTTTTAAAATCACAAAGAGAGTTTGGTCCCATCAGGCTAATGTGACAGTCACGACTCATGCAGCTGTAAGGTTTTCTTTCTCTTTTGTTTTTACTTGCAATCTTTACAACACGCTTTACATTATGTATTTCATGACACACAAGTTTTATGCGTATTTGGCGCCACCTATTGTTGTGGGTGTATTATTGACATGTCAAAGTCTACACCCTGAATATAAGACGACCGCGTTTTTTCAGATGTATTTCCAAGAAAAAAACTTAGTCTTATATTCGGGTCAATACGGTACTTACCTCCCTCTCAGTAGTCCCGCGAATGCATCCCAATGAGCACAAGCAGTCTCATCGTAAGTCGAACGCGTTCAATTCATGCTTATCCCTCACAAGAAATAAGCAATGAATGCAGAGCGCATTCAACTCCCTCGAGAACCAAACTTGCTTGTGCTTCACCACACACACACACACACACAGCACGCAAGCCGTGTGGAACTGCAGGTATCAGAGCAAAGTCTCTAGCAAGAGAACATGCACTCCTAGTCGTGCTTAGCTTGTCGCTAACATAAACAAACGGTCAGTGAAGACGAAGAAGAGGATGACGCGTTCTTTCAGCACCTTTTATACTGTGGTTGCGCTAGTAATGGCGTCATAGGCTGTCGCCGGCCAATGTTATTAGGCTTGTTTGAGATGAGCAAAATTTGCGCAGAACTGGGCTGCATTTTTTGCCCTTCACTTGCAAACTTCCCTCCGTCTTGTCTACTCGGATGTACGTCATTGATTACGTTGCACGAGTGCCCACTACGACAGAACCCTTGGAATGGGCTAAACTGGAACGTCCTAAGCCCTTGATCATTTAGAATCTGCTATAGAGTTGGTTTATTGTTTACATTTTTCCCCTTAAGAATTTGTTTGGTGCAGCATTCTATATGTATATAGGTATGCCTGGGCTGTTACAAATGTTTTTTTAATAAAAATGTATATATTATAGAGTTGTTTGGGGTGGGGATAAATTAAATGCGATCTGCGATGATGTCATAATCGTGTTGCATTGCGGTCTGTGGCGTGGCCTGAAGTGTGCATATGAAGCTCGGTCAAAATCGAGGGGTCGAGGGACTGTCCATATAAACTTCCCTCATTCACTTCACGAAGTGGAACACACTTCAGTACGTCATTGATTACGTTGCACGAGTGCCCACTACGACAGAACCCTTGGAATGGGCTAAACTGGAACGTCCTAAGCCCTTGATCATTTAGAATCTGCTATAGAGTTGGTTTATTGTTTACATTTTTCCCCTTAAGAATTTGTTTGGTGCAGCATTCTATATGTATATAGGTATGCCTGGGCTGTTACAAATGTTTTTTTAATAAAAATGTATATATTATAGAGTTGTTTGGGGTGGGGATAAATTAAATGCGATCTGCGATGATGTCATAATCGTGTTGCATTGCGGTCTGTGGAGTGGCCTGAAGTGTGCATATGAAGCTCGGTCAAAATCGAGGGGTCGAGGGACTGTCCATATAAACTTCCCTCATTCACTTCACGAAGTGGAACACACTTCAAAATGGCAGCGGGGATTCCCCCGAGGGGACGTGCTTAGGGAAGTTTGCGAGTACGTGTCTAAAAGTGGAGTGGAACGCAGCCCAGATCACCGGTGATCACCGCGAGATGCATGCCGGTTAGAAAGTGTCTGAGTTACGTCCGACTTGCCGAGTTACACGTCATGTTGATGTGTGCCAAAAAACTCTCGCGACAGCGAGGCGGCTGTGTCGGATTGCGCAGTCGTGTGCAGATGCTCTCCACCGATTGCGCTGATCTAAAGCATGATGGGAAATGACTGGCAGACGACACAGTTTAATGCTCATTGGTTCAGACAACCATGATGCTGAGTTCTCTTCTAAAATATTAGATTTTTTTTTATCTGGTTTCATGTGATTATATATTTAATTAAATTATGCATGAATATTCCCCAAATTATGTTTTATTAACCAAGTTCAGGAGGAGCACGTTCAGATAATTAACTCGGCCAATTCATCATCAGCAAATATATCGCCTATCCTATCAGCTCGAGAGAGAACCTCTATAAATAGCTAAATCGCCTTACCTTCATTCTCTCTGCAGTTTTTCAGTATCCCTCCACCACCCGGACTCCTCACCATCGGCCCGTTCCTACCCCAGTACGGGGGGGGGGCACTCAGGGCCTGGGCTAAGTACCGAGCTCGGAACCCTCTCCCCAGACAGCACGCCAAGTAAGCATAACCTTTACTCTGTTTATTCTATGTAAGTGTGAACTCGTGAACACTATGACAGTGCGATCTCTGTATGAGATATGTGATTGTTGTCATATTTCTAAAATACATGTTTGTATTAAAGTAAAAATGAATGATAAATACGCCTTTCGTATGGAATTAAATAGCAAGCACTTTGAGTGTCTTCTTCATCATATTTAGTTTTATATAAAGCCAACAGAACTGAAATAATATCATGTTTATCACAAGCACAGCACATGAGTGTGAATAACACGCTATCCGCCTTTGATCTTGTAGGTATCTGTTCCACTTCGACAGGTTAGAACCAGTGTTCGAACTATACCGTGGTCTTTGGGGGAGCCCACTTGTTTTTTTTTTTTATATAACGGGGGGGGGTTCGTGCGCATGTGCGTGCCTCAAAAGAGGGCTTACAATGACTTACACTTGTAATTTAGCTGTTATGTATCTTTGTATGCACTACTTGCTTTATGCAAGCACTATATAGGACAAATCACAAACTTGCTTGTGCTTCACCACACACACACACACACACAGCACGCAAGCCGTGTGGAACTGCAGGTATCAGAGCAAAGTCTCTAGCAAGAGAACATGCACTCCTAGTCGTGCTTAGCTTGTCGCTAACATAAACAAACGGTCAGTGAAGACGAAGAAGAGGATGACGCGTTCTTTCAGCACCTTTTATACTGTGGTTGCGCTAGTAATGGCGTCATAGGCTGTCGCCGGCCAATGTTATTAGGCTTGTTTGAGATGAGCAAAATTTGCGCAGAACTGGGCTGCATTTTTTGCCCTTCACTTGCAAACTTCCCTCCGTCTTGTCTACTCGGATGTACGTCATTGATTACGTTGCACGAGTGCCCACTACGACAGAACCCTTGGAATGGGCTAAACTGGAACGTCCTAAGCCCTTGATCACTTAGAATCTGCTATAGAGTTGGTTTATTGTTTACATTTTTCCCCTTAAGAATTTGTTTGGTGCAGCATTCTATATGTATATAGGTATGCCTGGGCTGTTACAAATGTTTTTTTAATAAAAATGTATATATTATAGAGTTGTTTGGGGTGGGGATAAATTAAATGCGATCTGCGATGATGTCATAATCGTGTTGCATTGCGGTCTGTGGCGTGGCCTGAAGTGTGCATATGAAGCTCGGTCAAAATCGAGGGGTCGAGGGACTGTCCATATAAACTTCCCTCATTCACTTCACGAAGTGGAACACACTTCAAAATGGCAGAGTGGAAGTGCTTAGGGAAGTTTGCAAGTACGTATCTAAAAGTGGAGTGGAACGCAGCCCAGATCACCGGTGATCACCATGAGATGCATGCCGGTTAGAAAGTGTCCGAGTTACGTCCAACTTGCCGAGTTACACGTCATGCTGATGTGTGCCAAAAAACTCTCGCGACAGCGAGGCGGCTGTGTCGGATTGCGCAGTCGTGTGCAGTTGCTCTCCACCGATTGCGCTGATCTAAAGCATGATGGGAAATGACTGGCAGACGACACAGTTTAATGCTCATTGGTTCAGACAACCATGATGCTGAGTTCTCTTCTAAAATATTAGATTTTTTTTTATCTGGTTTCATGTGATTATATATTTAATTAAATTATGCATGAATATTCCCCAAATTATGTTTTATTAACCAAGTTCAGGAGGAGCACGTTCAGATAATTAACTCGGCCAATTCATCATCAGCAAATATATCGCCTATCCTATCAGCTCGAGAGAGAACCTCTATAAATAGCTAAATCGCCTTACCTTCATTCTCTCTGCAGTTTTTCAGTATCCCTCCACCACCCGGACTCCTCACCATCGGCCCGTTCCTACCCCAGTACTGCCGGTTAGAAAGTGTCCGAGTTACGTCCAACTTGCCGAGTTACACGTCATGCTGATGTGTGCCAAAAAACTCTCGCGACAGCGAGGCGGCTGTGTCGGATTGCGCAGTCGTGTGCAGTTGCTCTCCACCGACTGCGCTGATCAAAAGCATTATGGGAAACGACTGGCAGACGACACAGTTTAATGCTCATTGGTTCAGACAACCATGATGCTGAGTTCTCTTCTAAAATATTAGATTGTTTTTAATCTGGTTTCATGTGATTATGTATTTAATTAAATTATGCATGAATATTCCCCAAATTATGTTTTATTAACCAAGTTCAGGAGGAGCACGTTCAGATAATTAACTCGGCCAATTCATCATCAGCAAATATATCGCCTATCATATCAGCTCGAGAGAGAACCTCTATAAATAGCTAAACCACCTTACCTTCATTCTCTCTGCAGTTTTTCAGCATCCCTCCACCACCCGGACTCCTCACCATCGGCCCGTTCCTACCCCAGTACGGGGGGGGGGGCACTCAGGGTCTGGGCTAAGTACCGAGCTCGGAACCCTCTCCCCAGACAGCACGCCAAGTAAGCATAACCTTTACTCTGTTTATTCTATGTAAGTGTGAACTCGTGAACACTATGACAGTGCGATCTCTGTATGAGATATGTGATTGTTGTCATATTTCTAAAATACATGTTTGTATTAAAGTAAAAATGAATGATAAATACGCCTTTCGTATGGAATTAAATAGCAAGCACTTTGAGTGTCTTCTTCATCATATTTAGTTTTATATAAAGCCAACAGAACTGAAATAATATCATGTTTATCACAAGCACAGCACATGAGTGTGAATAACACGCTATCCGCCTTTGATCTTGTAGGTATCTGTTCCACTTCGACAGGTTAGAACCAGTGTTCGAACTATACCGTGGTCTTTGGGGGAGCCCACTTGTTTTTTTTTTGAGACCCCCCAAAATTTCACAAATCATGTTTTCAGGGGAGCCCATGTCTTATTACTATTAAGTAGTTCGCACCCTGGTTAGAACTGTCCGCCTTATATCACTCCTTCATTTCAGGTGAGGTTTGCATCTCAAACAAGCCTATTGTCGTGTTTAGATGTATGCTTCAAATACTGGTCATGCCAAAGCCGTTCCCCATAGTGACCTCTAGAGGACGCCGTTCGAAGTTCCCTCGAAAGGGAAATTACTTTATCTGATAAACAGACTGTTTTGTATTGTCCTCCTGCATTATCAGCACACGTTTTTCCTGTTTAACACTGTAAAGCTGCTTTGACACGATCTGTATTGTATGAAGAGCTATATAAATAAAAGTGACTTGACGTGACTTTTTCACATCCTCTAACCTGATAGAATCATATAGTCTGAAGCAAAAATTGTAATCTGTCTATATATATATACAGAAAGAACATCAGCAATGTTTGTTAAAAGATGCCTTTAAAGATGAACAGAAAATAATGTATGATTTCATCAGAGTTTAGCTCGAGTGAAATCGACCAGAAAATAAACCACTTAGACAATACAACTGATAATGATTAGTTAAGAGATAAGAAAAAGTAAAAAAAGAATATAAAAAGTATATATAAAAATATATTTCAAACATTTCCTTCTCCTCATCTAGTCCTCGGTATGTCATAAATGAGTAATGCATTGATAAGATCTCAGTCCAGTTTGGATGAAAACGGAATGTATTAACAATGCACCTCTTAACTGCTTAAGAATGAATTATCAGAACTTAAAGCTTTGGAATGCTGATTTACAGATATGTGAATTAGAAATGGTCTTCCTCCTTCTGTCGAATCAATAGACCTTATGTTAATGACATGCGTCGCTGACACATAACATGACTCAAAGAGAGGTAATAAAACAGTGAATTTTAGAAATGCATGACTTCATTTACCTTTACCATGGGACTTACAGCTTAACCCATGTATTTGATATTACACTCAACTCCATCATTTCTTGAAGTGATCAGACCAATTGGGTGAGTTTAAATGGCTTTTCTTCTCTTTAAACTTTCATTTAAAAAATGTTATGCCTGTAAATACATAATATTTGACTGAAATAGGAACATTTTCCCAAATAATTAAAGATGGATAAAATGTATTATGAAATAAAAAATATATTTCAAAATGTGTATAAATAGTATTCTCAATGTAAATATCTATGGAAGCCCATTTACACCACTAAATAAATAAATACAATTTCTGGCAATTATGAGTTTACATCTTGCTATTCTTTTTCCTCAGAATTGTGTGATATAAACTTGCAATTCTGAAATTTCTCTCACAATTCTGACTTTTTCTCACAAGTGCGAGTTTATATCTCGCAATCCAAATTTTTTCTCACAATACTGACATTTTTATCCTCAAAATTGTCGGTTCATAACTTGCAAATGCTTGTTATATAGTCAGGATTGCAAGATATAAACGTAAACATAAAACCATGTCTGCATTTGTGATCGGAGAAATGACAAACAACAAGCCCTACTCTACACTGCCCAAAACTCGCGTTTGAATCATCAGTGGCAACAAAAAACACAGCGGCCTAGCGTGAGGGGAAGCCCCGGCTTAGCGTGCGCTGAGGCCAGGATAGAGTGAGCAGAGGCGGGCTGGACTCCGCTTTGTCCACAGCACAAAGTTGTTGTATCCTTCAGTAACCAGCACGGATCAGCTCCAGGCATGACGAAGCGGATATCGTCCTCTTTTGGAAGACCAAACAAAGTAGTTTCGCTTTCACAACGAAGCACACAGCGTCTTCACGACATGGCGGCAGCAACAATACTACAGCGAGAATAAAAGTTACGCCTTCTTTCTTTGCGTGAACATTTGGGCGGCGTTATGCAAATCTTCCCAGATCGTTACGTAGACATGTGGAAGCGTGTTAGAACGAGCCGTTTTAGGGGGGCGTGGCTGACTCTTAACTTTTATAAAGAATATCTCTTTGGATTTGAGACTATAGTCTTTGCAACTTTACAGATCTTCTTCATGCACCAAGAGCTTGTAACACTCCAAAGAGAAAGGAACAATTGAAATCGCATCATATGACCCCTTTAAGACTGATCATAAGTCGGTTACATAAAAACGTAGATAACTTGAGTTGAATACAAAAAAATATGTTTAATTAACATTGGATAACTGCTATTTGATCAGACTTGTTCTTAAGACACGGTCTTAACATAAAGGCTAAATTTATGCAACGGGCCCCTGAACATTGGATAAAGCCAGGTTCAAAATTCTTGTTTCATTGCATTTACATACGGCAGTCAAAGGTTTTTACAGATTTTGTATCTCTTTTTATCACTCCAAAAAAATCAGAAAATACTGTCAACATTTTCACCTTGTTTTTAGAAATAAAATCTTAAATAAAGCAGCAAATGATATACAAACAAACCCCTCTGTAAAAATCTTCAGAATATAGAGAGGAATAAAACCGCTAAGTTTGGTGTCTGCTGCTGAAGTAGAGAAAAAAAATCATTTTGTGAAATGCCCTTTAAAGATATTAAAATTTACAGAAGCAAACAGATTAAGTGAAATGTGTACTTTGGATGTATTGTCTAGTCTGAAAGAAGACTTTATTGAAGCAAAATGGCTCAAAATCTCTTGCCAAAATGTCTTGCCTTAAGTTGAAACCTAAACTCAGCCCGTAATTGAAACCATCATTTGACCCAACCAAACAGGTACAAGTTCTATTCTCCAAGGACGCAGACCCAGACGCAGACACTTTATGTACAAATTGACTGCAAAAAAATTGAAATTGTATTTTTATTATTATTCATTATTTAAAACCCCAAACCCAGTGCAAACGCAAAGATAAACATTAAAATCTGACCCAATCCCAGAATGAAACCCGACAGATTATGAGGTCTCATTGAACTCTAGACATCTAACAATCCTCATTCAACTCACCAGCTCATTAAACAAATGCTCCATGACCTGAACCGGGTGTGTCAGACAGGGGAGACAGTTGAGGAGTTTCCAAGAGAGAAATGAGAAAGGCTGGGCCAGGCATTTACTGTATACAACAAAACCAAATTATTTAAAATCTGTATTTTGTTAATTTATCTCTCATCTTATGTTATGTTCAAATGTGATCAATTCTTACAGCTCTCAAGATGTGGAGAACAGTATTGATGACCACCGTTTTTATGTTAACTGGTGAGTTCATGTCTTTTCACATTTATATCGAGAGTGTCATATTGTTGATCCCTCTGTTTTTTACTCATTCACTTCTGTGCACTTGTTCTAATGTTTGATCATTTTTAACAGCACATACTGCAATCAGAGCTCAGTCAACAACAATGACTGATGTTACACCAGCTACAGACTCAACAGATGACATCGCAACAGATTCAATTATTCATGTTACAAATGATTCTACAGCAGACACTGATGGATTTGCCACAATTACAAGCAGCACTGTGGAATCTACATCCGGATTAACAGGTGAGTTCACTTCATCATGTTGCACAATAACTTCCCAGAAAAGAATTTACTGAAAAAAAAAATCACATTGATTACAGATGAATCAACCAACAGTGACCTGATAGAAATGACAACAATAGAAGAATTTTCAACATCTTTGCTGGATGACCCTACCACTGATACTACAGATCTGTCAACCAACACACCAAAATTTACGCCAGGAACTACAGCATTTACTGATGAATTACCAATAGATTTCACAGATGACTCAGCCACAAATGTTACAGATGAATCAACAACAGACTTTACAACTGATTCATCAGAGGAAGATTCAACAGAGGAAACTGAATCATCAACTACAGGATTTACTGATCAATCAACTACAACACAACCAATCACAAGAACTATAGCTGAATCCACCTTAGAGGAAATAACTGTAAATGTCACTGATGAAACTACTGATGAAGAATTGACAACAGCTTTCACATCGGAAATATCTACAAGTGTCTCAAACAAACCAACACCATTTACAAATGATTCGTCAGAGGAAGATTCAACAGAAGAAACTGAACCACCAACTACAGAAGTTACTGATCAACCAACTACAAGTACAAAACCTCATTCAACCACAAGAATTACAGCTGGATCCACCTTAGAAGAAATAACTTTAAATGTCACTGATGAAACTACTGATGAAGAATTGACAACCGCATTCACATCAGAAATATCTACAAGTGTCTCAAACAAACCAACACCATTTACAAATGATTCGTCAGAGGAAGATTCAACAGAGGAAACTGAACCGTCAACTACAGGAGTTACTGATCAACCAACTACAAGTACAAAACCTCAATCAACCACAAGAATTACAGCTGGATCCACCTTAGAAGAAATAACTTTAAATGTCACTGATGATACTACTGATGAAGAATTGACAACCGCATTCACATCAGAAATATCTACAAGTGTCTCAAACAAACCAACACCATTTACAAATGATTCATCAGAGGAGGATTCAACAGAGGAAACTGAACCGTCAACTACAGGAGTTACTGATCAACCAACTACAACACAATCAATCACAAGAACTATAGCTGAATCCACCCTAGAAGAAATAACTGTAGACTACACAGACAATACTACAGATGAAGCACAGGAATTGACAACAGCTTTCACATCAGACATATCTACAAATGATTCATCAGAGGAAGATTCAACAGAGGAAACTGAACCGTCAACTACAGGAGTTACTGATCAACCAACTACAACAAAATCAACACCAAAAACTATAGCTGGATCCACCCCAGAAGAAATAGCAGTAAATGTCACTGATGATACTACTGATGAAGAATTGACAACCGCATTCACATCAGAAATATCTATAAGTGTCTCAAACAAACCAACACCATTTACAAATGATTCGTCAGAGGAAGATTCAACAGAGGAAACTGAACCGTCAACTACAGGAGTTACTGATCAATCAACTACAACACAATCAACCACAAAAACTATAGCTGGATCCACCCTAGAAGAAATAACTGTAGACTACACAGACAATTCTACAGATGAAGCACAGGAATTGACAACAGCTTTCACATCAGAAATATCTATAAGTGTCTCAAACAAACCAACACCATTTACAAATGATTCATCAGAGGAAGATTCAACAGAGGAAACTGAACCGCCAACTACAGGAGTTACTGATCAACCAACTACAACACAATCAACCACAAAAACTATAGCTGGATCCACCCTAGAAGAAATAACTGTAGACTACACAGACAATTCTACAGATGAAGCACAGGAATTGACAACAGCTTTCACATCAGACATATCTACAAATGATTCATCAATTGAAGATTCAACAGAGGAAACTGAACCATCAACTACAGAGGTTACTGATAAACCAACTACAAGTACAAAACCTCATTCAACCACAATAATTGCAGCTGGATCCACCTTAGAAGAAATAACTTTAAATGTCACTGATGATACTACTGATGAAGAATTGACAACAGCGTTCACATCAGAAATATCTACAAGTGTCTCAAACAAACCAACACCATTTACAAATGATTCGTCAGAGGAAGATTCAACAGAGGAAACTGAACCATCAACTACAGAGGTTACTGATAAACCAACTACAAGTACAAAACCTCATTCAACCACAATAATTGCAGCTGGATCCACCTTAGAAGAAATAACTTTAAATGTCACTGATGATACTACTGATGAAGAATTGACAACAGCGTTCACATCAGAAATATCTACAAGTGTCTCAAACAAACCAACACCATTTACAAATGATTCGTCAGAGGAAGATTCAACAGAGGAAACTGAACCATCAACTACAGGAGTTACTGATCAATCAACCATAAGTACAAAACCACAGTCAACCACAAGAATTACAGCTGGATCCACCTCAGAAGAAACAACAATAGACTTTACTGATGTACCACCTACTGAAAAGGCATTGGGATCCACAACAACATTCACACCAGATGTATCTACAAGTGTCACAAACAAATCAACACCATTTATAACAGATTCAACAGAAGAAGTTTTAACAGAGGAAACTCAACTTTCAACTGTAGAATTTACCGATCAATCAACTACAACCTCAACACCTCAGTCAACCACAGGAATTACAGCTGGAACCACCATAAAAGAAACTATTGTCTTCACTGATGTACCAACCACTAAAAAGGCACTGGAATCCACAACATTCACATCAAGAATATCTAAAAGTGTCACATCTGAGGATGATTCAACCGCAGAGACTGAATTGACAACTATAAGAATTACTAATCAATCAACTACACTATTTACACCAGAATCAACCACGGTAGCCCAATCATTTACTAAGATTCCTGATTTATCGACTACTGATTCTACAGGGGAACACAGAACAGGAATGATATCACAAGAAATTACAACTAAAGGAATTGCTGGTCAGTCAGCTTCAGCCATCACAACATCTAAATCCACAGCTATAGATACATCAACCATGGATAATGCAGCAAAATCAACAACAGTGACCACAACTCAACCTGAGATTACCACATCCAGAACTACAGAAATCACAGAAGAATCAGTGACTTCAATGGATAATACACTGGCTACTACTGAGGGCTCTACCACGCTTATAAGTGGAACCACTGTCTCACATGAAAGACCTCTTTTTTGTAAGTTATCCAAACCCATATTCACGTGTTTCATATGATACATGACATTGCATAATATTATTCAGAGGTTATGCATTTTAAATGTTACATTTCCAGGATTGGCCAGAAGGTAGAAAGGACAATAAAGTAATTCTGGTAGCCTTATTATGTATTGGCTATGTATTTGCTCTGATTGAGGCTAATATCTATTTGTTCATTGCTTGACAACAGCGCCACAATCTACAGCACAACCACTAACAGTTGTAGTGGAACTCACCAATAAGCCTACACTTGACACAACTGCAACTGAAGTTTCAACACCACCCCAGGAGACCAAAAGTATGCCGACTACAGCCTTCACAACAACTATCCAGCATGTCACTACTTCACAACATACACAAACTACAATCCAACCTATAGCAAATGTCCAATCAACAATGACTACATTGCAGATTGAAACCGGTACAGCCCAACCTACTTTCTCAACAACTGCCCAGCCTACACATACAGCCCAAACCGTTACTTCACAATCTACACAGACTGAAATCCAACCTACAACTAATGCCCAATCCACAATTACTACACCACAACTTGCGACAGCTACAACCCAGCCTATATTCTCAACAACTGCCCAGCCTACACATACAGCCCAGACTGTTACTTCACAACCTACACAAGCCGAAATCCAACTTACAACTAATGCCCAATCCACATTTGCTACACCACAACTTGCAACAGCTACAACCCAGCCTATATTCTCAACAACTGCCCAGCCTACACATACAGCCCAGACTGTTACTTCACAACCTACACAAGCTGAAATCCAAGCTACAACTAATGCCCAATCCACAATTACTACACCACAACTTGCAACAGCTACAATCCAGCCTATATTCTCAACAACTGCCCAGCCTACACATACAGCCCAGACTGATACTTCACAAGCTGAAATCCAACCTACAACTAATGCCCAATCCACAATTACTACACCACAACTTGCAACAACCCAGCCTATATTCTCAACAACTGCCCAGCCTACACATACAGCCCAGACTGATACTTCACAAGCTGAAATCCAACCTACAACTAATGCCCAATCCACAATTACTACACCACAACTTGCAACAACCCAGCCTATATTCTCAACAACTGCCCAGCCTACACATACAGCCCAGACTGATACTTCACAAGCTGAAATCCAACCTACAACTAATGCCCAATCCACAATTACTACACCACAACTTGCAACAACCCAGCCTATATTCTCAACAACTGCCCAGCCTACACATACAGCCCAGACTGATACTTCACAAGCTGAAATCCAACCTACAACTAATGCCCAATCCACAATTACTACACCACAACTTGCAACAACCCAGCCTATATTCTCAACAACTGCCCAGCCTACACATACAGCCCAGACTGATACTTCACAAGCTGAAATCCAACCTACAACTAATGCCCAATCCACAATTACTACACCACAACTTGCAACAACCCAGCCTATATTCTCAACAACTGCCCAGCCTACACATACAGCCCAGACTGATACTTCACAAGCTGAAATCCAACCTACAACTAATGCCCAATCCACAATTACTACACCACAACTTGCAACAACCCAGCCTATATTCTCAACAACTGCCCAGCCTACACATACAGCCCAGACTGATACTTCACAAGCTGAAATCCAACCTACAACTAATGCCCAATCCACAATTACTACACCACAACTTGCAACAACCCAGCCTATATTCTCAACAACTGCCCAGCCTACACATACAGCCCAGACTGATACTTCACAAGCTGAAATCCAACCTACAACTAATGCCCAATCCACAATTACTACACCACAACTTGCAACAACCCAGCCTATATTCTCAACAACTGCCCAGCCTACACATACAGCCCAGACTGATACTTCACAAGCTGAAATCCAACCTACAACTAATGCCCAATCCACAATTACTACACCACAACTTGCAACAACCCAGCCTATATTCTCAACAACTGCCCAGCCTACACATACAGCCCAGACTGATACTTCACAAGCTGAAATCCAACCTACAACTAATGCCCAATCCACAATTACTACACCACAACTTGCAACAACCCAGCCTATATTCTCAACAACTGCCCAGCCTACACATACAGCCCAGACTGATACTTCACAAGCTGAAATCCAACCTACAACTAATGCCCAATCCACAATTACTACACCACAACTTGCAACAACCCAGCCTATATTCTCAACAACTGCCCAGCCTACACATACAGCCCAGACTGATACTTCACAAGCTGAAATCCAACCTACAACTAATGCCCAATCCACAATTACTACACCACAACTTGCAACAACCCAGCCTATATTCTCAACAACTGCCCAGCCTACACATACAGCCCAGACTGATACTTCACAAGCTGAAATCCAACCTACAACTAATGCCCAATCCACAATTACTACACCACAACTTGCAACAACCCAGCCTATATTCTCAACAACTGCCCAGCCTACACATACAGCCCAGACTGATACTTCACAAGCTGAAATCCAACCTACAACTAATGCCCAATCCACAATTACTACACCACAACTTGCAACAACCCAGCCTATATTCTCAACAACTGCCCAGCCTACACATACAGCCCAGACTGATACTTCACAAGCTGAAATCCAACCTACAACTAATGCCCAATTCACAATTACTACACCACAACTTGCAAAAATGACAACTGAGCCTGTATTCTCAACAACTGCCCAGTCTGTAACTACTTCACAACCTACACAAACTACAATCCCACCTATAACTACAGCTACATCTCAACCCAACTCAGAAATAACCCAACCTCAGAGTACAAAAACAGTTGCAATCCAGTCTACAATTATAACTCAACCGACATTTACCACAACTGCCAATGGTACCAACAAAGTCCAGACCACAACTACATCCCAACCTATATCAACTACAATCCAGTCAACGACAACATCAAACCCTGCAACAGCTACAACAGTTAAACAGTCAACAATTACAACCCAGCAGATTACAACAGCTACAACTGAGACTCAGCTGATGGCAACAATGCAATTGACAACAAATTCACCCCAACCTATCAGTACAATTCAAGCAGCATTTGTATCTGAAAGCAAATCTACAACTACAACCCAACCTATAACTCTTACAATCCCACCCACCACAATTACAACTCAGACTACAGCTGCAACTACATCCCAATTACATCCCAAACCAACTCTTACAAACCAAATAACTACACAACAACTTTCAATCGGTACAACCCAGTTTACATCTGCTGCAACCCAACCTACAACAAATGCAATACTGCCTTCAATCCCACCAGTATCCCCTGCTCCAACTGTAACACACCCTTCAAACCAGCCTACAACTTCAACTATACCTGCACCTACAACCCAACCAAAAACAACTGCAACCCACCCTATATCTACAACTACTACCCTAACTACAAGACCAAACCATCTTGCCATCACAACTACAACCACACCTTTACTTGAAACTACAGTGGAAGTCAGATTTTCCAGCTCAGAAACATTTGATCCTTTACTGTCTGACAGAAAATCAGATCTCTTTAAAAAACGAGGGAAAAAAGTCAATGAGGAGGTATGTGACAAACATTTGCATACTTCATAGTGGAGGATGTAGTTTTGAACAGCTGAAATTACAAAGTACAGTACAAATGTTAATGTATACTAGAATTTGGATGAAATGTAATGTAACAACAAATTAATCACCATGCTAACTCTTCCCAGTTTGAGTTTTTGCATTTTTACTAAACGTGTCATATCTTTGAACTTTTTTACAGTTTGAGCCGATCTTTAAAAAAGCATTCCCGGTCTTCTTAAGACTGATAGTGATTAGATTCAGGTGGGTAACAAAACTATTTAGTGCCCTTAACTTCATCCTAAGCCATACCTTAACTTATGTTGATGAAATCACATCTTTAACAAAGACCTTGTCTTTTCCCTTTCATTCTTGTAGTCCTGGATCAATCATCACAGATATGAATTTGGAATTCAAGAAAGACACTCTTTTGCCGAGTGACAATGAGATCATACGTGCTATCACCAGTGCCAATACTACATTTAATATCACCAGTGCAGAAGGTAAAGCCAGTCAGTTAAAAATAAAACAGCACTGGTTGCAAAGGGGTGGAACATTTCTGGAAAATTTCCAGAAAATTTCCAAAAATCCCTGGGAAATGCCAAAAAATCCTGGAAAGTTTCCAAAATGTTCCACCTTTTTGCAACTCTAGTTGCACTACTTTGGATGTTGCGTAATGTGAACCTTTCTCTGAGTGTTTGTTACTTACAATGCAAATGTGTCCCTTTGTCCCTGATTCATTGTGGGGTTTTACTTTAAAAATTGATTTGTTCACATGAAGACCAACATTGATTTTCCCATTTTATTTTACACCTACAATACAATCTGCAATTCAACCACCACCAACAGTTATGCCAAAAGCTGACCTTTCCACTACTACCAAACATACTACAACCACGACCAAGCCCACTGCAGTCAAAATAACCACACATCAAGCAACAACATTGACAACAAAAACACCAACAACAAAAGCCACAATCACCACGCCAACAACAAAAGCCACAATCACCACGCCAACAACAAAAGCCACACAGCTACAACAGTTAAACAGTCAACAATTACAACCCAGCAGATTACAACAGCTACAACTGAGACTCAGCTGATGGCAACAATGCAATTGACAACAAATTCACCCCAACCTATCAGTACAATTCAAGCAGCATTTGTATCTGAAAGCAAATCTACAACTACAACCCAACCTATAACTCTTACAATCCCACCCACCACAATTACAACTCAGACTACAGCTGCAACTACATCCCAATTACATCCCAAACCAACTCTTACAAACCAAATAACTACACAACAACTTTCAATCGGTACAACCCAGTTTACATCTGCTGCAACCCAACCTACAACAAATGCAATACTGCCTTCAATCCCACCAGTATCCCCTGCTCCAACTGTAACACACCCTTCAAACCAGCCTACAACTTCAACTATACCTGCACCTACAACCCAACCAAAAACAACTGCAACCCACCCTATATCTACAACTACTACCCTAACTACAAGACCAAACCATCTTGCCATCACAACTACAACCACACCTTTACTTGAAACTACAGTGGAAGTCAGATTTTCCAGCTCAGAAACATTTGATCCTTTACTGTCTGACAGAAAATCAGATCTCTTTAAAAAACGAGGGAAAAAAGTCAATGAGGAGGTATGTGACAAACATTTGCATACTTCATAGTGGAGGATGTAGTTTTGAACAGCTGAAATTACAAAGTACAGTACAAATGTTAATGTATACTAGAATTTGGATGAAATGTAATGTAACAACAAATTAATCACCATGCTAACTCTTCCCAGTTTGAGTTTTTGCATTTTTACTAAACGTGTCATATCTTTGAACTTTTTTACAGTTTGAGCCGATCTTTAAAAAAGCATTCCCGGTCTTCTTAAGACTGATAGTGATTAGATTCAGGTGGGTAACAAAACTATTTAGTGCCCTTAACTTCATCCTAAGCCATACCTTAACTTATGTTGATGAAATCACATCTTTAACAAAGACCTTGTCTTTTCCCTTTCATTCTTGTAGTCCTGGATCAATCATCACAGATATGAATTTGGAATTCAAGAAAGACACTCTTTTGCCGAGTGACAATGAGATCATACGTGCTATCACCAGTGCCAATACTACATTTAATATCACCAGTGCAGAAGGTAAAGCCAGTCAGTTAAAAATAAAACAGCACTGGTTGCAAAGGGGTGGAACATTTCTGGAAAATTTCCAGAAAATTTCCAAAAATCCCTGGGAAATGCCAAAAAATCCTGGAAAGTTTCCAAAATGTTCCACCTTTTTGCAACTCTAGTTGCACTACTTTGGATGTTGCGTAATGTGAACCTTTCTCTGAGTGTTTGTTACTTACAATGCAAATGTGTCCCTTTGTCCCTGATTCATTGTGGGGTTTTACTTTAAAAATTGATTTGTTCACATGAAGACCAACATTGATTTTCCCATTTTATTTTACACCTACAATACAATCTGCAATTCAACCACCACCAACAGTTATGCCAAAAGCTGACCTTTCCACTACTACCAAACATACTACAACCACGACCAAGCCCACTGCAGTCAAAATAACCACACATCAAGCAACAACATTGACAACAAAAACACCAACAACAAAAGCCACAATCACCACGCCAACAACAAAAGCCACAATCACCACGCCAACAACAAAAGCCACAATCACCACGCCAACAACAAAAGCCACAACCACCACGCCAACAACAAAAGCCACAACCACAACAGCCAAAACCACCACCACAACAGCAGTTCCAACACGCCCTCCACCAGTTGTAACCATAGAGTTGGTCATTTTAGTAATATTTATTCCAGACCTTCAAAACATGCAAAGTGTGGCATTTAAGAACCTAGCAGACAAAGTTCAAAGTGAGGTGAGTCTTAAACAACAGAAACTTTCTTGGGGATGTAGTAGTATGTGCAAGGAATTCTGTTTGTTTTGCATTGTTGCTTGTTTGGTTTTCATCTTTAAATCAAGTTGAATATAGTATCCCACTTAGTTTCCCATGGTGATCTTTAGAAAACCATTTTTGGCAACTGATTCTTATGTAGAGGAAAGTGTAACATGATTAATGCATTTAATCCTTGTATGTGACATTTAATGAAATTCATTCCCAAAACTCATTCTTCCGTAGTGTGACAAAGTATACAAACTGAAGTATGGAGCTCTTTTCATCAGGACTATTGTGATTGCTTTCAGGTGGGTTTCTAGTTCATTACTTAATTCAGTTCATCTAGTTTTATTAAGAGAATCTTTAACAACATCTCCTGCATATAGACTTGATACATTTGTAAGAATCCTGAATCTCTGTGACACAAAGGGTCCATCCATCTCAAGGAGTCCAGTGGAGGTTGTTTGACCAATTTTAATTTGTTTGCGTGATTACCTCAACTTCAACAAATGAGTCCTCTATGATTCTGCTGTTAAAATGTTATTTGAGATCCCAACTTCCAACTAATCAACTTTACCATTTTTGGACCACTTGAGATGCACTAAACCCAGTTTTATGGAATATGTAAAAGACTAAATACACATGTCTTCCACACTGACAGATGTAATCTGTGAACGTGTGATTCCTTTCAGAGCTGTTACCAGAACCCGAGCAGAAGAAAATGTACAGGCAGAGCTTGAATTAGTGTTTAGCCAAACATCCACTGAACCGATCCCCAGCAACACTGACATTGTGGAGACTCTGAAAGAAGCAGCTACAACTCCAAATTCAGGCTTCAACCTCACTCTTGATGCCACCACTATTAATGTCGTTAGTAAGTTGAGATCACAATTTATTTAGAGTTTTCTGATATACCCACTTTCTAAGATTTTACTTTGTTAACATGATTATAATGTTCTGCGCAATTTGTGATACTTTAAAAAATCAATTTCTTTTTGTAGAATCAGTGCAGATAATTCCTCTGAAAATCCTTACCAATGGAACCTTTGTGGCTGCTCTTTCAAATAAAAGTTCTACTGAATTTCAGACCAGGGCTTCGATGATAAAAGCAGGGGTGAGTGTGACGTGTCTACTTATGAATTTTGGGTAAAATGCTTTTACAAAAGAAAGCCAATTTTGTTGAACAACCCTTGTTTTGCAGCTCGAACCATTTTTCCTCGCTGATTACCCTAAATCATTCAGCACCATATCCGTAACAGACTTCAGGTATGAATATGCTGGTGCATTCTTGAAAATAGCTACTGATTCAACATAACACTCAGTTTTCATTGATGAATCTTGATTCCAAACTGTCTCCAGTGATGCCAATGTAAAATTACGGAGCGTGCCCACAATCCGAAACTCCATGGATCTTGTATTTGGAGCGGACGCCGTTCTACCTAATAGCACCCAGATAGTGAACACTGTAGTTCGAGCAACAAGAAACAACACGTTACCCTTCCAGATCTTCACTTCTTCAATTGTGGTAAATGGTACTGGTGAGTGATGCACTTTGCTCTTGCACTACACTCTCTAAAAATAAGGCTTCCAAAAGGGGGGTTTGCAGCAAAGCCTTAGAAGAACCATTTCAGTCAACAGTTCTTAAACGAACCACTTCTTTTCTTAGTGTGAAGAACATTGTAATAATCTGAAGAACCCACTATAAAGAACCTTTTGTGTGATGGAAACCTTTAACCTCCTGACTACCAGGAAAAAACTGTTTTGTGAATTTAGTATTTTGTCATGTCATTACATTGTTTAGAGCATAAGAAAAAATTGAAAAATAATTTTCCTCTATAGAGGACATCGGGACTTTAAAAAGTCCTGTTTTTAAAAAAATAAAAAGACATGAATAGACATGAAAAGGCAAAAAGAGTGGGATTTTTGTTTTAATCAGAAATCAATTTAAAAAATGTTATACCAAACTTTACATAAAGATGATTCTCAACTATGAAAGATATTTGTAAAAAAAAAACATTTTTCCTTATGCAAAATGTGTGTAAAATGGCCATAAACTAGTTTTTTCATTATATACAATGCATCTATAAACTGTATCTAATTTGCATATTAATGTGTTTTTGGGGCAACATAGAAAGAACAAATAAGAGCAATGATGGGAGTAATAATTAGCAAGATTTTCATAATAATATCTAATATTTAATAGGACTATTGATATATAATTTTTTTCTCTATTCATTTGTTGTGTCTCCCAAAATGTGTAATAAACATGCTTTAAGTCCTGGTGTCCTCTACAGTGGACATGTATGAAATCGACCTCCTGTTTCATAACAGAAGGTCATATTTTGATTTGAAACCCCATAAGATGTTGATTTATGACAAACAATTTGAAAATAAGTCAGATTTCCATTAGGGTGTTACATTTGATCACTGAATGAATGTCAGCCATTTTTAAAGACCAAAGAGAGGGAGTGGTCACGGTGAAACATCCAATCATTTGGTATCTCTGAAAAGCCCAGAATGTGCTCTGTACAGGACATCCAGATTTACAACTGTGACATGTGAGGTTCTGAGAAATCGCTAAAATCTAATGTCCTCTACAGAGGACAAAACTCCATAGCTGGTAGTCAGGAGTTATTGGAGTGTACAGCAAAAAATTGTTTACTCTGATTAGTGTTCATACTTCGATCAATACACTCATGTAAATGTAGATGTGTTTAGATAACGTTCCATATTGACAGTGGATGATAAATATTAAGTTCTGTCTGTTCTGCTGTGTTTTCTTTTGTGATGCAGAACATTCGGCAGGTGAAGTCAGCAGCAGGATCAGTGTGTTGACCGCTTCAGTTCTGGTTGCTGTGTCGCTTCTGGTTCCACGGTTTAACTGAACGTAACCACTCATGCCAATATAACTGATTCAGACAGGTCTGAATCTTCCTTGCCTTCCACGCCTGCTCACATGAAGGACTCGTACATGTAAACAAAACTCTGAATGCATCAGTTTTTAGCTCTGGTTCTGTATTTAGAGCAGGCTAAAACATCTCTAGACATACAAGCACTTTTAGTAATGTATTCTAAAAAATAGACTCAATTAAATCATATTGTCATTGGTTTCTTTTCTGATTAACGTAATCTGCAAATCAAGGGGCATTTCTTTAAAGTCATTAATGTATTGTTGGTTAATTCTGTATGTGTTGTAATTGGTTCAGTAAAACAATTAAGTGGGTACAACTTTACAATCTGCAAAAGTATAGTATAAGCTACAACAACCACATTTTCAACTGAATGCTATTGTAATATTGTAATATATATATATAAATATGTAATATATAACCATCTCTGTTATATCTAAGATAAACTCTGGTAAAATTATTGAAATGCATTACATTTGTTAATTTATTTGTTGATCTATAAAAATTAGGGGTGTAACGGTTCAAATTACTCACGGTTCGGTTTGTATCACGGTTTTACAGTCATGGTTTCGGCACGGTTCGGTATGTGCCATTTTAGGGGGAAAAGGACTATACTGTCAAATAAAGAAAATAAGAACAAATAATCCAACTACAAGCAACAGCACAAATAAATACAATAGAGCAAAGATAAACAAAATGAAGAGTGCTTTGAAGGTTTTTTAGGTAGGTCTAACATTAGTTTTTTAGGTACAGAAATTGAATAAAGTAATGAATGTAAAATAACATTGCATATTTGACTACATAAATTGACGATTAATCCTTATTAAAGTTACTTAAGCTATTCAGTCAAAAGCAGTGAGTGATTTCCTTGTTGATTTTGGCCTGTCTAATTAATATTCATGAGCCTCTCTTCTGAGTGACGCACGGCCAGGCCAACCACAGGTAACTAGGGTCAGCGACGTCACAGCGCCAGCTGGAGGCGGCCCATTCAAACCAGCGCAGGTTCGGCTACATAAGGAGCTTAGAATATCATCTTGTTGTGATGTTGGGTGCCAGAATCGATGTAATACAGCCTCAAATTAGACATTTGATCGCATATCTGCTGCCACTGCCAGACAAAAACCCGACGACAACTGTGGTTAAACGTGATAGAACAAGCGGACTGGATAGAAACGATCGTCAAAAATGCTGGCGTTTGCAGCGCACACTTCTTATCAGAAAAGGTTCAATAAAGTATTGTCTTTTGTTGTTATGGGCGCGTCTACAGATTTCTTACCATATGTCTATGTTTCTTGCATCTCACGACTATCAGATCGTCCATCCTTTGAGTGAGTGTAACGTTACAGCTCGGCCGATCTGGTTTAGTGGTTAAAGTTAACCTTTTTCACATGTTTCCGTGTTGTTGTTGTTGTTGCTCAGCAATGGCATGGACGGATGTTGTCTGGGGGTGTGGCTAAAGGAGGGTGGGACGGTGGGCGGGGCTCGGGGGGGGGTGACTGAAGGCGGAGACTGTGTAGTTCTGACCTCAACTTTTTACAGAAGTCACAACGGTTTGTGAAAAATCACAGCTACTTTA
>NW_015506931.1:134931-144941 GCF_001515645.1 Sinocyclocheilus grahami
GAGTGTAACGTTACAGCTCGGCCGATCTGGTTTAGTGGTTAAAGTTAACCTTTTTCACATGTTTCCGTGTTGTTGTTGTTGTTGCTCAGCAATGGCATGGACGGATGTTGTCTGGGGGTGTGGCTAAAGGAGGGTGGGACGGTGGGCGGGGCTCGGGGGGGGGGGGACTGAAGGCGGAGACTGTGTAGTTCTGACCTCAACTTTTTACAGAAGTCACAACGGTTTGTGAAAAATCACAGCTACTTTATGCAGGCTGTGTGCATTTGACTGTGGACTAACTGCTTTGAAACTTATATGGTAGTTACATAGCACCTAGACCTCAGTAATCGTGAAAAAAGCCAGGAAATTTCAGTTTTGACAATATGGGACCTTTAAGACAATGCACGGATCCAGTAGACTGATACTGTATGTTTAACCGACAATGTCTGCTAGTATACTCACCAAGACGGGCATGTTAACATAATTTTTTGTGTGAATTTGTCCATTCAAGCACAAGTCTTGAAAGATAACTCAATATTTGCGCACGTTCTGAGATGCGGGTCTGGCGCTTCGGATGAGCGCGCACACAAATCCTCTCTTCTCATTCGCGTCTTCTGGCTCTTGAATGTTTAAACTGTCAAGGCTTAAATGTTTTATGTGTTGTTATTTTTTAACAGGCCATATTACAGATGCGTTGGGAGATTTAAGTTGAAGTTGAGAACGGCACGGTTCAATGTTTTACCGAGAACCGTTACACCCCTAATAAAAAATGATCAGTACCAAAAATGTCATGTTCTCAGGTTTCTTTTCAGTTCTCGGTTTCCATTTTGCTTTCTCAGCTGTCATATCTACTATCAGATTCTACATCTCCTCCCACAACCCTGTCTGTCCAGTTTCTGCTTAGTTCCTCATTGATTCATTAGATTTTTGAGATATTGAAAACAAAAACTTCAGTGTGTGGGTTTGTACCCCCTCGGCTAGGAGTGGCAAAAATATCACGATTCACCATTTTATCACGGTTCTTTGTCATGTTGGTTTTTCTATTTCGCAAGCTGTTTGAGCATTACTGCCAAACCAATTTCCCTATTATAAAGACAAAGCCTTTCAAGGTAACAAAATATAAAAAAAGTATATATTTAGGCCAAAGTGGGTGAAGATAAAAATCTTTGTCATTATTTTATCTTCGTTATTAAAAAATGAGAACAAAGATACACATTACAAATACACATAATATACAAATATAGCCTACTGTCCCTTTAAGACCTGCACGCATCTAATATACAGGCACGCATACGTTTCTCTCAGTCGTTTACTTTCATTTTAGACATAACCAACTGAGTCTATACATAAACCTTGTGTGTTTTGACAGTATTAGCACAAAACATAACTTAGTTCATTAATCAGGCACTGTTTGACGGGCTTTTTCGTTTTCGTGTGCGCGCTTTGGGTGTGCTCAGAAAAAGCGCTCGTCAGAACAGCACACGAATGAAACGTTTAACAAGGCTTTAAAGCAGATGCACAAAAAATTTACTTTTGTGATTGTGAATAATATTAAGTTAATTTAGAAATATGTTTGTTAAATTCAAGTTGTTGTTTTTTTAAAAGTAACGACAAAGCGGCCAGCGGCGGACTGAGTTGAGCATATGTTTGATCAATTTAGCCTTCTCAAATCAACATGACTTGCCTAAAATAAACTCTATAGACATAAAACACTTCATGCAATTCACAATATTAATAAAAAAATTTTAACCTAGATAAATGTGTGCTGTTAGACGCATATCCAGTCGTTTGTGCAGAGAGTGGAAGGTCATGGAAGGACATGGTTCTGCAGGACATGGAGGCGCCAGCGCCATCACTTGCATTTTTTTCTTAAGAGTGGAATCTTAACAAATTGTAAAGGGTCTACTTTTATTTATTTCCAACAACCGCATAGTGACAATATATTTGACTGTCCTCAGTTGAACTTTTTGTCTGCTGACTGAGGTTTACTAAGTTTATTTTCTTTTTTCTGAGTTTTTTGTGTGTCTCATTTGGTACAGTTCCCACTTCATGAATCTGGAAGCATTTTCTGTGACGTCTGTCTGGAAATGTTTTCCACAAGGTAATGTTGCCTGGCAGCGAGTATTTGTATGATTTGTCCAGCTACATTCCATAAGAACTTTTGAAATTACAGTTGAAAAGGAAGAAGGAAATAGATCTAAGGATGGTGATTTCCAAATAAATGAAGACTGTGGCTAGGAATGTTCACATGAGGACAGACGGTGCTATGTCTACATGCAAAAACAATAATCATGACCAAAAAAAAGCACTTTCTTATTAAAATGGAAAAAAAGAAAATAAACTACACTAGACTGAGTAGCTGAAAAACTTAATGAAATACCATAAAATGAACAAAAATACAATTGTAGTAGTCCCTGAGTCATGATTTCATAACTTGAGATTCCTGTTGAGAAAACCAGCGTACACTAAGAAAAAAAACAATTGTGTACAAACAAGTTTCACTCAGACTGAAATTGCAAATAAATTTCACAAACGAGAAGAAAAGGGAAGTAACACATTGAATTATACATGTAACGTTGAAGTGCAAAAATGGAAATAATAATAGTTGTTTTATTTGCAACTTTGAAACATTTTTTCTTTTACGGTGTAGTTGCTCACTAAACTAAGTTGTAAATAAAACAACAATTACTGGAGCAAAACATGCTACCATATATTTAGCAAATACCTACTGTAAACGCCTGACAGTTATGCCAATAAAGCTTTGAGTTATGATTGTGCCAGTGCGTGACGATAAATGAGCACGTTGTGCTTTCATTTACAAATTCACTCCTCAACTAAATCATAGTCTATTAATTAGCCGAAATAAAATGAAATATATGTTACATTTGTTTATGTTACTTAATTATGTTAATTAAGTTAATGGAGAATGTGGCATGCATGGATAAAAATGTTTTCTTGTAGGCCTGTTTTATTTTATGTACTTTACGTAACATTTATTGATGATAGATTCATTCGAATGCTGTCTACATCCGGTAGCCTAGGACTCTGGTTAATATAATCACTTAATAATGTAATCATTTCTATAATAATGTTCTAATAATAAATTCTAAGTAATCTTTGCTTTAGTAAAAATGTAAAAAGATTTGAAGTTGTAAATAATCTTTTAAAGTTGTAAATTGTATTACTATTTCAGATTTTCTACTTTAAAATGTCAAGTTTAATTGCCACTTCTATGTAATTATTTGCAAACTTACTTTCCAATTTCTGAGTGAAAATTGCTTGAATCCTTTTTTATTGTACAAAACATTTCTGGTAGAGATAAATAATCGATTCACTTCCACTTAAGTATATTTTCTTCAGTCTTTCTTCAAGCTGTCAGACCAGGATGGTATTTCAGCCAGGCTTTATTAAAGTCTCCTGCCCTGAAGCAAAGTCTATTTTCAGAGATTATATATCATCACAAGTAACGTCAAAGACGCAAGACAATCAACACCCAACCAGTAATACAGCAAGTGATCTTTTACATGTTAACTGTAGCCGCATTGTTTAAATAAACCAAATACTTTCTGAAAGTTTATTGTGTAACACAACTTCTCTAATGCACTAAATTGTTTTACAACAAAATGAATGTGAAGATAATAAACTAGGGTAGTCCACAGGCTGTAAATCTCTCAGGATTTTTAGGAGTTTAAAGTATTCTGAAATCCGGAAACGACAGCCTTTAAAATAAACCAACAAACTTTCATTTTATTTCGTTTATTTATTTACGTAGCACTGTATAAATACAACTAAGTTTGCCCAAAGTGCTTTACAAGGTAAAGAATGAAGAATACTACTGTACATCAAAATGATAATAATAAACCTTAAAACTAATACAATAATAAACCATCGACCATTTTTAAAATGCCATAGAGAATAAGTGCATTTTTAACTCGGATTTAAAAGTAGCCAAAGTCGGTGCCGTTCTAATAACTAATAACAAACCAGGGTTATAAGCATTAAACTAAAAGCATAAAGAACATTTTCATTACGTGAAATAAACATAAACTGAAATAACACTAAATCAATAAAACTAACACTTAAAATCTATATGGACATTTCTTGATATAATTTTCTATAATAATATTAGGCTAATAATAAAGCAAAGTAACAAAATAAAAAAATACAACAAAATTACAAACATTTTGGATATGGACTGATGGATATCTCTCAAATGGACCAGTGACACTCCTAATTGAGATTGTAGATAGAGTCAGTAATCCATTTGAGGGATAGGTGGCGGTAATGCACTTATAAGTCTGCGATCCGCCGTAAAGCAAGAAGAAGAAGAAGACGCGTCACGCGCCGGCTGTCAAGGACGCGCTCAGAACAGTCCAGACATTGCGTGAATCAGAGGTAAAAGACAATATAAATACTGTTCGGTTTCTTGCACAGACCGATCGTTTCGTGTCTTTACAGGCCGCATCGTTTCATTTGGTTTTGTTTGTGTATGTTTTTTTGACTCTCAAAGCCGTGATTCCCATCCACTTGCATTATGAGACTGACAGACTGCAACGGTTTGAGTTTAAAATCTCTGTTTGTGTTCTACTGAAGAAACAAAGTCACCTACATCGCGGATGCCCTGCAGAGGGTAAGCAGATAAACATCACATTATCATTTTTGGGTGAACTATCCCTTTAAGCGTTTTAGGGTTAGGGTTAAAAACGTCCGTTTTTCCTCTCACAGAATCGCCAATCGCAGTGTAAAACATCATTTGCGTGTAGGTTATGCATTAGAGAGCTCATAAATGTCTTTAAAGTTGAAGATGATTTTGCGGTTGTTCATCGTAATCCAGGTTTGCTGGCGAAATTGGCGAGAGCTACACGATTATTCTTGCAGAAGATGAACGCGAACGTAGCGACTGCAGCGCCCTCTGCTGATCAAAACAAACAACACGCGAAATGAACGCGCAAACTTGCCTTAACATTGGCGACTCTGTGTTTCATATACATTACATACACATCATAAACATTAAAAATAATGATACCTCAAATCCAGTAAGTCTGTTTGTTTCTGATTCGCTATTCTCTAAAAATAATCGGCTCAGGCGAGTCATATGTTCGTGAATCGAACTGAACACTGTTTTTGCTCGCGATCCATGCGGAAACACCTTTCTTGCCAATATATTTAGTGGAAGACTGCATTTGTTTTGTTTTTTTAATTTCATCAGATTCAATACAGACAGAACATTTTTGCTGTTGGAAATTGCTGTGAATTGTTCTGTTTCTTTATGTAAGGGATAATGTACATCCCGCCGGTTGTTATCTCAGAATAAGCCCCGGTGATCAGGTCTTGTATCAGCCTGAAGGGGGTTATTCTGCGATAACAACCGGCAGCCAGAAATCTTGCTTGTTTGTAGGTGACCAAATACTTATTTTACCGAGGAATTTACCAATTAATTCTTTAAAAATCCTACAATGTGATTTTCTGGATTTTCTTTTTCTCATTTTGTCTCTCACAGTTGAGGTATACCTATGATGAAAATTACAGGCCTCTCTCATCTTTTTAAGTGGGAGAACTTGCACAATTGGTGGCTGACTAAATACTTTTTTGCCCCACTGTACATTATCCCGCTTATTACACGGCTACTTTCAACATAAATAATTAGACGCGAAATATTGATTTGATACCTCGGAATGTCGCAACCAATCAGAATCAAGTATTCCACAGAGCCGTGTAATAATGTCTAATAAAGTACAGGGGAGAAAAATACCGATATCCACTCAGGCACGTGCACACATAGACGTAGGGCTGGGCGATATAGCTAAAAAATGTCTCAATGATATAATGTTTCATATCGTTCGGTATCGATAATTATTGACATTTTTATAAACTTCTTTAAAATAAAAAGCAATAGAAGTTTTTTTATTTTTTTATTTAACCACTGTATTTATAATTAACACAATTTATTGAGACAAACAACACATATTTTTTGTTTTAACAATCAAACACAATACAAATTAAACAAATATCTAATTTCTAATGTTTTAAATGCAGATTAAATAGGTCTTTATTGTATTGGTCTAATTGTCTCCTGAGGCCACACGAGGGCGCAATGAGCAAAATAATGCAGCGCATTTAGCAAGTAACTCTATAAAAACATGCATTACGTCTAAATTAACTCTCAGAGCACGCGCCTATATCGTGCGCTATATCGAACTGTTTTTCTATCGATATCGAAGAAGGTGTACCGTCGATAAATATCAGGTCGGGTTTATTAACTCTGTTGAGCTCCGATGCCTTTCTCCGCATCTCTGCACATCACAGACAGACAGAGAGCCGCAGAAGTGAAGCCTTGCCTCTCTTTCCAGTGTGTTTGTGATGAACAAAAGACTAAGCTACCTGTGCCTCGGATTTACAGCTAATTATCCAAAAGGCAAAAATAGTTAATTAGTCTTGCTAACATCCATGACTCATGAGAGAGCTACCATGTAAGTTAGCTAAATAGCGAAGGCAATAGGAAGTCTAGGTTAGACCAGTGCGCGTTCTTTCACTGCATGATTCAGTTTATTAAAATGCATTTAGAATGATCATAAAATTCAAGATATGGTGGCAGAAATATTTATTTCCTTTCATAGAGTTAATCAGTATCATGCAAATGTGACATTGATTTCATACAGCAGTTCAATAAACAATAATTTAATATTAAGATACTTACGTTTTAGACACAATATTGACTGTTCTTGCTCTATTTCACCAACAAATATAATTCAAATTTGCGTCTCTGAGCAACATGACGCTGTTTTGTTCCTATTCGTTTAAATGTTTCGGATCAGTCGCAATCACTCACTTATTAACAGTGACTTGCTGCCACCTGCTGGCGGTTTTAATTTCACATTTAAAGTATCTTCATTTATTCAAATATCAGTATTCAACGTTTTATGTTTAAAATATCAAAACCGTATTAATGCATTTGTAACTGCAGGTTAAATGCATTCATGTCCTGCATTAAACAGTGTGTAAACACATCTAAATGCCTCTTCTAACGCAGCTTCTGTGTTTCCTCTGCACTGCAAAGATTAATTTTGTCAATACTGATTTAATTTGCTTGGTAACAGCCCAAATGACTTATTATTCTAATTGACTGATTCAATTTAAGAATTTGACTGAAAAGATGATGCACACTTTTAGAAAAAAATGGTTAATGTTAAAATTACAAATGACTTGCTTCTTGCGTCAGACCAAGGCTGTGTCTCATTGCTAGTTTTACTTGATCTTAGTGCTGCGTTCGATACTATAGATCATGACATACTCATAGATCGATTACAAAACTATACAGGTATCCAAGGGCAGGCTTTAAGATGGTTTAGATCCTACCTGTCCGATCGCTACCACATTGTTCATTTAAATGGGGAGTCATCTCAATTATCACCAGTAAAATATGGAGTGCCACAAGGATCTGTCCTAGGTCCTCTGCTATTTTCGATATACATGTTGCCACTTGGTAATATTATTAGGAAATACGGGATTAGTTTCCACTGTTATGCCGATGATACTCAACTATATATCTCAACAAGACCAGATGAAACTTCTAAATTATCTAAGCAAACGGAGTGTGTTAAAAATGTAAAGGAATGGATGACCAATAATTTTCTCCTATTAAATTCAGATAAGACAGAGATATTACTTATTGGACCAAAAGACAGCACGCCGAATCTCGTGGATTACAATTTACAACTAGACGGATGCACAGGTCATGAAAATATGATCATATTACCCCAATTTTACAGTCTCTGCACTGGCTACCTATTAAGTTCCGTATCAGTTACAAAATATTATTACTTGCCTATAAGACCCTTAATGGGTTAGCTCCTGCGTACCTAACTAGTCTTCTACCACGCTACAATCCATCACGCTCCCTAAGGTCGCAAAACTCTGGACTTTTGGTAGTACCTAGGATAGCAAAGTCCACTAAAGGAGGTAGAGCTTTTTCGCATTTGGCTCCCAAACTCTGGAATAGCCTTCCTGATACCGTTCGGGGTTCAGACACACTCTCTCTGTTTAAATCTAGATTAAAGACACATCTCTTTGGCCAAGCATTCAAATAATGCATCTCATAATCTTTTACTGCAGTCATAATCTTGTACTGCAGTTATATCTGATCAAATGCACATTATTATTCTTTAGTTTGGGTTAAACAAATCAATTTTGCTTGGTTGGAACATTTCCCAAGCTTTGTTCCAATCTGAGAAGACCAGAGAAACCTCGAGCCTTTCGTGCACCCTTATTGCATTTTAAAGTCCTGATCGACGTCCAGCTAACCGGAGATCCCTGTGCAGGAACGTTTAGAAGAACTCACACATTGATTTAAAAAGGCCCAAAATGTATTACATGCATGCATTATTAAATGTGACTTCCAGCGTCACGGCTTTAGACCAATCAGAGGCGTCGCTGAGCGTCACGTGACCCGATCCGGAAGTGACCCCGAGTGAGCTGGTGAACGAGCGCCTCGAACCCGGGACTTCACGAACCGGGGTCCGTTCGCGTTCAGCGGCTGTCGGGCAGAGCTCTCGTCTACAGGTGAGCGCGCCATTAAACCGCTCGTTTCCCTGACGACAGGAGACCGCGTCTTGTTTACATTTAGTCACTTAGCAGACGCGTTAGCGAAGCATAAACCGAAAAACACCAACAACTGAACGCTTTCACCTGTGCTGAGGTGTTTAACAGGCGTAATGCGCTTCCAGTGAACACTAGCCGCTCTCTCTCAGCGTCTGAGACACGAAACACGGTGCTCTTTAAACCCCGGGCGGTTAGCATCACAGCTAACGCTACCACTAGCTGACGGTCAGGCGGGTGTTGCTGTGTTTATCTGCGAGCTAACGCGTGTTCTGATTGTTTTTCTGCTGTTTTTACTCCGGGTTAGCGCTTTTAAACACACGGGGTGCGTCCGAAATCGCATACTGCTTAGTAGGTACTACATTTGAATTTGAACGTACTACTCGACCGTTAAAAAAGTACGTTCTATATAGTATGAATGCGAGTAGTATGAATGGAAATCGGACGTACTACATCCGCCATGTTGACGTTGTCACGTGACATGCGTCTCCACAACAGCGCCTAACTTTAAAGAGCCCTCACTACTGCGAACATCAGCAATGTTTCACGTAATTCTTACCACTTTCATCGGCGATTAAACATCTTTTTACAGCCGACTCACGAAATCATCTCATCGACTTACAATGTTTAAACTTTCAATAAGTCAGCCGTTCACTTAGATCATGTTAAACAAGTGCAATTTAACCACAGTGAACAAGGTTTTTCCCTGAGGTACTTACACTTGAAGAGAGCCGCGTCGCCGCCTTCTGCCGTTCTCGAATATGGCGCCTCTTCTCGCGTGGCCTCATGGGATAGTAAAGTGTCCATCGTATGCATGCTACGGAATTCGGGCGGAAGTAGTAGGTCATCCGGGTACTTCTCGCCTACTGTTTTTCGAATACTATGAATTCGGACGTACTACTCGCCTCGCATACTGTTTTTCGCCTACTATATAGTATGGAAGTATGCGATTTCGGACGCAGCTACGCTGTTGTTTATCTAACGCTATGACACACCAGAGAGCTCGTGCACTCATTACAGGGGTTTCAGAATTAAAATCTCGTTCATTCCTTAAATCAGAATCCAACATTAGGCTTTATAGTAATAAATGCTTATTATGCTTATTATAAATGCTTGTTATGTTGGGTCATTCGGTGTCAAATAAAACCAATTTCATGAAGTTCCTCAGGTAAGATTTTTGACTCTGTTCATATTTATTGTGAAGAGAGCCGAACATGTTGCATTGCGTGGATGCATATTTTTATGTAGTCCAGTATTTTGTAGAGAGGGGTCAAAATGACAATGCTGTGATTTGAAAAGTGTCTTCAGAAAGATAGCTCTGGTAGTAACATCTGTTGACTTTGGCAGTCTGTGATGCATTATATGCCAGTGGTGACCATCTGAAGATGGGAAATGCTCTTTGTGTGTGTGTGTGTGTGTGTGTGTGTGTGTGTGTG
>NW_015506931.1:150306-151385 GCF_001515645.1 Sinocyclocheilus grahami
CACACACACACACACACACACACACACACACACACACACACACACACACACACACACACACACACACATATAGTATTTAAGATGAAACTAAGATGAAACTTGAGGTTTTTATGTGTGTGTTTGCCTGTTTTTGCTAACATGATGAAAAGACTCCAACAGCAAAGAAGGTACATCAGTACTCTGGGTTCACAACAACATTGCACATTGTTTACATTCACTCTGTGTTTTAAGAGAGCTGTTTGGACATTTTATTTTTGTACTTTTACTTTTCGTTTTTGGCTGTTTTGTTGTTTTTGTGGTTTTCACTTCTGTGGTGTAAAATAGTTTCTGTCCCATCATCTGACGGAAACACCCACGCACCGAATGTTTGCACCATCTGACGCGCGTCGCATATCATCGTATTGGATGTTTCACATATCACCACAGTCAGAAAAGATGCTGATTGATTGCTGATAAACATCTTACATGTTTGATTTTCACATGACAACAGAACAACATTCTTCAGATTAATTCCACATGCACCGATAACGATCAGGCATAAACATTTATTAAGGAAATCCATTGCCTCAGGGATTTTTTTCCCCTTCAGGGATACCCTTACTTAAGGGTTTTCATGCAACCGGGCCCAGATCCCTAAACAAGGCCGTATTAATAATTAAATCAAGGTTCATCTAACAGTTTAGTTGCTCCACACTATAAAACTTCAATAAACAAAATCAGGATTATATAAATATGTAGGGTTTAATCTCAAGTTAAAGTTTAATTGTTCAACTCAATTGAGCAGCCTAACTCAAAATAAAAACCTAGATCAAGAAATCCCGGAGCTCTAAACTGGATCATTGGTACTGCGATCACATGAACCATTATTTCAATTTTACAATCTTTAGGAGACCTAATCGACCTGAAGTTTCTCATGTTGAAGTCCATTTCAGTGTCTTTTGTATGAAAACCCATCTCTGCCACTAAATAAAAAAGCAAATTGCGACTTTTTATCTCACAATTAACTTTTTTTTATGTTCTGTTTTTATGTCTCACAATTTGAAGTTTATTTCTTGTAATTCTGCAGTTATATATATATA
>NW_015506932.1:0-1634 GCF_001515645.1 Sinocyclocheilus grahami
ATCTTCTTTCATTATGTATCTTAACCAAGTTAAGTCCATCCAATCTAGTACCATCAAAGTCTATCTTAGCGCCATTCAATTTTTCTTTAAATTAATCTACGGACATCCATGTCTCGCTAAAACAAACCCCCAGATCACTCTCCTAATCAAAGGAATCCAAAAAACCAACCCTACTCGCCCTGATTCCAGGCAACCTCTATCCATCGATCTTCTAGCCAAATGCCTGACTTTCCTCCGTTCTGGTCATTTGACCAGATCCATGGACCCCGACACAGCTAGAACTCTGGACACCATGTTTATCCTGGCTTTTTTTCAGGTTCCTCAGAGTCTCTGAAATTACAACAAATTAAAAATTCAATCCAGCAATCCACCCAACCTTCTCCAATATCCAAGATTTAGATAATGACACCATTCGTTTCCTCATCAAACGTAGCAAAACAGATCAATTAAGAAATGGCAATTTTATCCATATATTCAACTTATCGACCCCATCAATTACTTTCCTCCTTCCTTGCACACAGGAAGGTTCAAATCTCTTCCCTTCTTGACCCCTTTTTCATTGACGAAAACAACCTTCCAGTCACCAAACATTAGTTTCATAAAAAACGTCTCAGGTTACGTATATAACCATGGTTCCCTGAGTAGGGAACGAGACACTGCGTCCTCTAGGGCTCGCTATGGGGAACACCTTCAGTGTGACCGGAGTCTGAAGCATATATCTAAAAACGACAATAATATTGGCCGGCGACAGCCTATGATGTCACTACCGGTGCGACTATAGTATAAATAGGCACCGGGAGAACACGTCATCCTCTTCTTCGTGTGAAGCTTGCGTCCGAAGCATGGTAGGAAACCTAGAGGATGCAGTGTCTCGTTCCCTACTCAGGGAACCATGGTTAATACGTGACCTGAGATGTTCCCTTTCAAGGGAACTTCGAACTCCTTCCTCTAGGGGTCACTATGGGGAACAGTATACCCACGCCACCATGCTGAGGGGAGTGCATGCCAAACCACAGGCGAGCACTAAGTACCAACTCTTACTAAAGCTTTAAGGGAGTTGCCCCTGGGACGTTAGACGGCTGTCAGTGACATTATAGGGCCATAACTCCTGGGGTGAAGCTTGCGTCCGAAGCATGGTAGGAAACCTAGAGGATGCAGTGTCTCGTTCCCTACTCAGGGAACCATGGTTAATACGTGACCTGAGATGTTCCCTTTCAAGGGAACTTCGAACTCCTTCCTCTAGGGGTCACTATGGGGAACAGTATACCCACGCCACCATGCTGAGGGGAGTGCATGCCAAACCACAGGCGAGCACTAAGTACCAACTCTTACTAAAGCTTTAAGGGAGTTGCCCCTGGGACGTTAGACGGCTGTCAGTGACATTATAGGGCCATAACTCCTGGGCCCGGGGTAGAGCTCAAGGCTTGGAATCAGGAATAGATTCCTTTAAGGGAATACGACCAAGAGCCTAGAATCATACTAGGTCTTGGCCTGTCACCCAGGGGGCTACTGCTTGCTCTGCATGAGCTTGCTGAAGGAACTATCTCAACAGACCCCTAGTAGCAACACCCTGTTAAAGTAGGTATCCTGAGGATACATAGGTGGAGTGGTGCCCAAGGTGGAACCGGGGCCTA
>NW_015506932.1:21118-23689 GCF_001515645.1 Sinocyclocheilus grahami
CCACAGGCGAGCACTAAGTACCAACTCTTACTAAAGCTTTAAGGGAGTTGCCCCTGGGACGTTAGACGGCTGTCAGTGACATTATAGGGCCATAACTCCTGGGCCCGGGGTAGAGCTCAAGGCTTGGAATCAGGAATAGATTCCTTTAAGGGAATACGACCAAGAGCCTAGAATCATACTAGGTCTTGGCCTGTCACCCAGGGGGCTACTGCTTGCTCTGCATGAGCTTGCTGAAGGAACTATCTCAACAGACCCCTAGTAGCAACACCCTGTTAAAGTAGGTATCCTGAGGATACATAGGTGGAGTGGTGCCCAAGGTGGAACCGGGGCCTATCCGACTCAAGAAAGGGCACAAAGCTGCCGTGCGTAGCCCCTACCATACAAGATTTTAGAAAGAATGCAAAAAGCTTAATGTGCGAACTTACCACAGTGTGGATTTTAGAAAATGCACAGGGACTTCGCCGTGCGCACTTACCATAACATGGATTTTAAAGATACCGTTCTATTGCAGTCTTTTTTTTTTGTTATATAAACTTTTATTCTACATTTACCATTGGTATCCATCGCCTGTTTGTCCTCTGGAATTTCTTCTTTTTTTTTTTACACAGACTCATCAAAGCAAGGATGAAATGCAGACTGTGTTTTTTTTAGCCATTTAATTAACCTTCTTGTAGCTCTTATGCTGGTCTACTCACAAAGTGAAAAAACTTTCGTTCCAAGTCCCATTATTTTGCTGCTCAAAAAACCTGCCACCAAGAAAAACTACAAGGAGATCTAAAATAAAGAAGAAGTAAAAACATGTACAACGTCTGATTCGGTAGGTGCCTTTTTGTCCTTATTTATAAAAGTTCCGTACTACGTTCACGCCAAACGTACTCATTGGACAAACTTTAGCGATTCATGTTACAGTGTTTCGAAACTTTACTTTTTAAAGGGCAAGCAATCACTGGACAACCACAAAAATATCTAAATCTGAAATCAAACCTAAAAGGGTTTTGGATCTATGTGCTCAAGAACTGTTAAAAAGATCCGGATTACAGCATTTCATTCAAGAGCCATTTATCGCACCAAACATACAATTTGAGCAAGACCGAATGAAAAATAAAAACTTTATTCCAGTTATTTGAATATCTTCAAACAATTTAATAAAGCCAGCCATTAATGTTATAACACTTTGGAGTAATGACCTCAATGGGGAGGAGTCACATCAGGTGATTGAATTAATCAGCAGAGATGGGCGTTATACGCAAATAGGATTGGAGAATCGACGTACACACAGTTCCAGTTCAGAAGAAAGCATGGCGATGGAGAGGAGAAATCCGCGCAAAAGGGCACGACCTCAACATCTGCGCGACGACAATGACAAAGCAGGTAATTGTGTATGTCATATTTTTCACATTTGTACAATATTAGCATTAAGTTTGTTAGTTAACACATGCCGTTGGAACAGTACATCAGTGGAGATTTTTATAAAAGCTACCTAAATATCCTAATTTAACCAAGGCTTAGACCCAGGAGAAATCAGGGCACGACCTCAACATCTGCGCGACGACAATGACAAAGCAGGTAATTGTGTATGTCATATTTTTCACATTTGTACAATATTAGCATTAAGTTTGTTAGTTAACACATGCCGTTGGAACAGTACATCAGTGGAGATTTTTATAAAAGCTACCTAAATATCCTAATTTAACCAAGGCTTAGACCCTGCTTAAGCTAACCTATGATCAAAACATCAAGAAATTTTTTAAGACACTTTGATTTATATGATATTTTATGTTTAATCTAATATTAAATTCAATCAATTTTGGCTCTTCTCTCATCATAAATCAAATGTTTGTGTTTTGTATCAACAGAAGCATCAGCACCACCAACACCAACCCTGCAGGTGTCCTTAATAAAACTTAAGGAAGAAAATGCATACATCTTACAGGGGGCTTACAGGTTTTACGGTAGTGGTGCTGTATAGCACCTTAACCACTCCAAAGAACCGCTGAAGAACCTTTTTTTAGAGTGTACTCTCATCATAAATAAAATGTTTGTGTTTTGTATCAACAGAAGCATCAGCACCAACACAGCAGGTGTCCTTCATAAAACTTAAGGAAGAACGTGCATTTTTGAAATCCAAAATCAAGGTCCTTGAGGACAAATGCCGAGCTTTAGAGAATGAGAGGGATTTCCTGCGCAGCAGTCTGACAAATGGTAAAGTGTTGTCTGTCTAATAAAAAGCAAGTCAATTTTTAATATGCATGCATTTAAATTGTTAAATTTTTATAAAGATTTAGGCCTAATAAACATTATTTTTTAAAATAGTTTAAACATTTAAAGGGATAGTTCACCCAAAAATGAAAATTACCCCATGTTTTACTCACCCTCAAGCCATCCTAGGTGTATATGACTTTCTTCTTTCAGACGAATATAACTGGAGTTATAATAAAATTCATCGGCTCTTCCAAGCTTTATAATGGCAGTGAACAGGGGGTGAGATTTTGAAGCTCTAAAAACCCCCTGGAGCCGCATGAAGTACATTTTATGATCAATAGATGGACTTTTTTGAGCTTTAACCCCCCC
>NW_015506932.1:23823-24166 GCF_001515645.1 Sinocyclocheilus grahami
TCATATACTCCTAAGATGGCTTGAGGGTGAGAAAATTTGTGGAAATTTTCATTTTTGGGTGAACTATTCCTTTAATGCCTACAAATATGCATAATATTGTGAGCACTAACTTGACATGTGACTTAAATATTTAATAAGTAACACTGAGTTACATGAATCATGGCTAACTTTGAATGGACTCTTTTCATATCTCCACAGTTACCAAAAACACAAGTGTAGTTAAATTTATTAAATACATTTTTAAGTGTATTTGATAAAAGCGTCTGTAAAAAAAAAAAAAAAAAAAAGTTTCAAATGCTGCATTTGAAACATTTATTAAGAACTAAATTATTTTACTTTTTTT
>NW_015506932.1:24775-47003 GCF_001515645.1 Sinocyclocheilus grahami
CATAAATACTTTGCACTTCTCAATTAAAGCCAGGGACACACTGCAGGATTTTTGGCTGTCCCAGACGAAAGATTGCCATCATGAAACAATTGTGGTGATTTCTGTGATTGTGGCTTCTTAAAGGTGGTCTTATGTCAACACTTACATTAAAAAACATTATTATCATCAACATCATTAATGTGGTATCCAGCTTTATTTTAATGAAATTGTCGACAGCGCATTATTATAACGCGCATCAAATGCACAAGCAATGAATCTCTCTGCTTACATGCAGAATCTCAATCCATTCTCTCGCACAAAACTGGACTCACAGAAACGTTGACCTGCATGTGCACTCATGAATCTCTGTGTGCTCTTTCACTAGAATTGTCTCGTCTCCTGGATTTAATGTTGCAAGAAGTGCAACATTATAGCGCGGGCACCCACAGACAGAAATATATAACAGTAGTAAATTTATCTAACAACATTAGTACTAAAGAAGAAGAAAGGGCCACAACCTGATACTGTGCATCACTGTTCATTAGTAGTTACTTAATAGTTATTCCTTCTGAAGCTGAATTAATACTTACGTAATAGTAGTTCTTCGGGAGGCATGACTGAATCGAATAGTTACTGATTAACTGATTATTACTTAACACAATAAAAAAATACTATTACTTATTGATTAGTTAACACATATTCCTTAGTAGTTAATAGTAGTGACTTGAGTGTTAATGAAGAATTTTCTATTAGTTCTGCAGTAAATCCTTATTAGTTATTAGTTAAGTAAGATACAGTATTCTAAAGTGTTACCAAGAAATGTATACTGACATAACTGCGAGATGTCTTAAGGAGCCGATGTAATCGGTTCTTTGAACCGAACTGTCCAAATGAATCGTTTTGCAGGAGTGAATCGGACTTTGCATCACTAACACGGATTAAAAAAAAAGGGGTTGTAACATCACAACATGGAAGGAACGTATACTTCACAAAAAGTAATAAAAAAAAAAAGTAGTTTTACGAGTCAGCAATAAAGACTTTTATATTGAAAGAGACTGAAACGGAAGTTCTTTTTACTTTCAACAACAGCTTAAGACACAGTTAACAAATGAACACTGTCAGACAGACTTTGGCGGAGCAGTCTGACGCCAGGCCCAGTACTGCTTTAAGCATGACGGGAGTTCCGGTCAGCCCCTGTACTGGGCTAGGTGTCCATATGGCTTGATTCCCTGCGGGCAATCCCATATGTGTATTCTTCCACGGTAAGGTTTCCCTCTTGGTAAACCCATGTCTTCCCTTGATAGACCCAGTGTGTCAGTCTCTTCTGGCAGTTGTTCCATCCTTACTCTAAGGTTGGACCTGCCTCAGACAGCAATTCCATATGTAGTACTACCCCCTAGGTCAGTCCATATTAGTATCTCCACATGTTACCTCTCTACCAAATAGTAAGCAGATTTGCGCTGGGGCGTTGGGAACCTTGGCGTAGCTTTCGTCTTGACACGCCACGGCTTGTCAACATTGGCAGCACCACAGGGTTGTGACGGTGTTCAGGCTGTGCCGTTTTCCATAGACCCCTAATGTCGTCACGACATAACTCGTAGTGACCGACAGATAGGGAATGGAGGGATGGAGGAAACGGAGACGTTATATCCCCATGCCACAACCTTGAACCATTCGCTGATGCCGGGACACGTTCTCGGCTCCCCAGCGTAAAACCTGAATGAGTGGATGCACACTGTCGCCTTATATATACTCGTAGGCACGGGGAGTGGCTCAGGATGCAAAATCCACTAGCCAGTTTTCATTGGCATTTTCTCTTAAACTCCGAGATGATTGGGGCTTCCATGTAAACCCCTAATGTCATCATGACATAACGTCTCCATTCCCTCCATCAGGGAACGAGGGTAACGTACTGTATGTAACTGAGACGTTTCAATGCATTCAGTTTATAATAATCTAATTTTATCTAATATAATATATAATAGCTTGGCATAATATAGACATTTTTAACATGGTGTAGATAAAAAATAAAAATGTAGCAATTGATTAAAAAATAAAAATATAGTGACTATATTTCATGCCAAATGTAATATTTTTTGTGACATGAGGCATGAAATATATTGTCACATATATGTACACATTTATACATGCAACATGAAGTTACATTTTTAAGCTTGAATTTTAATGCATTTCAAAAATATATTTTCAAAATACAGTATATCTCAATATATTTAACAGGGTTTCACATGTAATATATTCACATATATTTCTGTATGGGATGAATAATTTAGTGCCCAGAATAAGTAGCCACAAGATAATATAACCATATAACCAGTAGAGGGAACATTATATTCTTACGTGAATCCTCCTACAAGAATGGGCATTCCCCTTGCTGAGTGAGGAAGTGGCTCGTGACCTGTATAAACCTGTTTGCACTAGACACTGCCCAAGGCAGTGACACGGCATATCCAAAGTTATCGAAAGTATATTTTTACAGGTAAGAACTTTACGTCCATCTCTCTGTAACATTAAATAGCTTTTTGTCTTTCGATGATTGTAAAACTGTATTTCATGGTGCCACTCTAGGTTACAGTGCAGTTTAGAGCAATTGTGTTGGATGAACTTATGAAAGCCACTACTTCTGAAACCAGTTAGTTCTCACTTGTGTGGAAGGAATTCTTCACCCTCTTTGGTGTGACCTGTAATGGAAATTCTTATATTCCTATATTTTTATATTAAAGCTTATTAAAGGGATAGTTCACCCAAAAATGAAAATGTGATGTTTATCTGCTTACCCCCAGGGCATCCAAGATGTAGGTGACTTTGTTTCTTCAGTAGAACACAAACAAAGATTTTTAACACAAACCGTCATGGACCGTTCGAACAGTTCGGACATTGCCTGAATCAGAGGTAAAAAACAATATAAATACTGTTCAGTTTCTTGCACAGACCGATCGTTTTGTGTCTTTACACATCAATGTATCGTCACGAGCCGCAGGGTTTAATTTGGTTTTGTTTGTGTATGTTTTTTTTTTACTCTCAAAGCCGTGGAGCCCATTCACCTCCATTATATGACTGACAGACTGCAACGGTTTGAGTTAAAATCTTCGTTTGTGTTCTACTGAAGAAACAAAGTCACATAATTCTTGGATGCCCTGGGGGTAAGCAGATAAACATCACATTTTCATTTTTGGGTGAACTATCCCTTTAAGCCAGAGTATTAGGTTAAATACTAACATGCACGCAATATACAAATGTGGCAAATAGATTATTAAGTGTACTGTCCGTCAGGCAAATAAGTGTAAGGCCATAAGGCAAATATGAGTAAGTATTAAAAAAAATTTACTGTGCAGTGTTTTCTTACAGTATGTGTTTAGGTCAGGGTGTAGTTAACCATTGTCTTCTTAGAGCAGAAACCGCTCTGCCAGTTCTGTCACGTACACAGGAAACTTATACTGTATAAAGGGCTGTCTGAGGTAGTGAAAACAGTCTTCTCACTCGGACAGTTCTATGTGTGTTGAATGCCTTCATGCCTCTGTAGCAAAGTGGCATTGGGCAACAGAAACAATAACACTAGAGAGATGACTACGCCACCCTAGGACTTGCACCCAGGGAAATACTACGCACACTCAGGTGCAACTCAAGGCAACACAGGTTCAAGTCTACTTAAATAGGAGCAAGAGACGTGGGTACAGAAATATATTTTATTTTATTAATTCAATTAATAAATTATTTTGCTACAAAGAATCACACAAGCAATAATCAACTTAAAATAAAGTAAAATGATAGGACTACCTGCTGCTGACCTCCAAAAAAAAATTAAACATGGCTTTATTGTAGTAAAAGTGTAGTAACCATGGATTTTGGTATATTGATTACCATTTGTATAACTACAGTTTAACTACAAATACCAAGTTTAAATTGTGGTTATACAAATGGTATATTTCGCCCGCGAAAATACTTACCTGGCAGGGGAGACACTATGGGGCAGTCGTGGCCTAATGGTTAGAGAGTCAGACTTCTAACCCGAAGGTTGCGGGTTCAAGTCTCAGGTCTGGCAGGAATTGTTGGTGGGGGGTGTAAATAACCCCCCAAAGAATGCTTTCTTCCACCCTCAATACCACGACTGAGGTGAGACCCTTAAACAAGGCACCGAACCCCCAACTGCTCCCCCGGGCACCCCAGCACATGGCTGCCCACTGCTCCGTGTGTGTGTGTGTGTGTGTGTGTGTGTGTGTGTGTGTGTGTGTGTGTGTGTGTGTGTGTGTGTGTGTGTGTGTGTGTGTGTGCGCGCGCACTTGGATGGATTAAAATTCTGAGTATGGGTAACCATACTTGGGTAACCATACTGGGTAACCATACTTGGCCACTAACCAGGAAGTAACCGTGCATATTATGGTTATTACATATAGTCTTATTACATATAGTCTGTTCAAATTTCAACTGTCAACACCACCATCACACACATATGCATAAGTTCTTAAAGGGATCATATGATGCAATTTAATTTTTTCCTTTCTCTTTGGAGTGTTACAAGCTCTTGGTGCATAAAGAAGATCTGTAAAGTTGCAAAGACTAAAGTCTCAAATCCAAAGAGATATTCTTTATAAAAGTCAGCCACACCTACCTAAAACATCTCGTTCTAACACGCCCCCACATGTCTACATCACTATGTGGGAAGATTTGCATAACGCCGCCCAAATGTTCACGCAAAGAAAGAAGGCATAACTTTTATTCTCGCTGTAGTATTGTTGCCGCCGCCACCGCCATGTCGTGAAGGCGCTGTGTGCTTCGTTGTGAAAGCGAAACTACTTTGTTTGGTCTTCCAAAAGAGGACGATATCCGCTTCGTCATGCCTGGAGCTGATCTGTGCTGGTCGCTGAGGGAATACATCAACTTAGTACTGTGGATCACCGGATCGACTTTCACCGTTTTCACCGCTCCTTCGTCAGATCCGCCGGGACTGCCGTTCTCGACCCCGCCGCCTCAGCTCACTCTTGAACACATTTCATTACACCAAATACACAACATAATGTTCTTTTTAGCAACATCATATGACCCCTTTAAGAACCCCTTTCTCTCTCTATTACTAGCAATGCCTAATAACCAAAAACTGTGTTAAAGAATGCTAGATGAATGCTAGCAACATGCTAGTGACATACTAGAAACATGTCTAGCATGCTAGAAACAGGTTAGCAACATGCCAAGCTAATGATATTATAAAACATGCTAGAACACCCTAGCAGCTCCCTTTCAACCAACCAGGACAACGTAGCAACTGCATAACAGAGGTCAAACTTAAAGTAACTTCAATCCTAAAATCAAGTTTTTTAAACTGCTTCAAACTTTCTGGCTATGCTTTCTAAATCCAACATCAAAGTTTGTTTTGACAATATATTATTAGTATTCATTTCATGATTTTGCATGAATTAGCAAAGTGTGAAATTGTTTTTCACAGTATTACATATATGTACAGTATATATGTTATATATCAGTTGGTCATACTATTCAATTTCTGTATTTAAAACAGGTGTTTCATTACTCCTCCTGGAACCAACAAATTCAGGTAATTTTTTGTCAGTTACATTATTAAATTACATTATTTAAATAAGTATGTTATGTCTCTAATTTTGAGCATTCGTTGATGTTTAAGTTTGCCATTTGGAATATGGAAAATCAAGACCCTGCTGTTGTTGATGCAATAAAGGCATCAGGCGAGACCACTCTGGGAAAGGCTGCAGCAAAAGCGAAAATAAAATTTGACCAGTTTGTTAATGTCTCACTTAACATCGCTGTGACTGGAGAGACAGGATCAGGAAAATCCTCCTTTGTAAATGCACTTAGAGGTCTAAAGAATGAAGATGATGGAGCAGCACCTACCGGAGTCATAGAAACTACAACATTGGCCACCAAGTATGAATATCCAGAAATGCCAAATGTGAAGATCTGGGACCTGCCTGGAATAGGAACCCCAAACTTCAAAGCTAAAAAATACCTGAAAGATGTCGAGTTTAACACCTATGATTTCTTCATTATCCTTAACTCAGTGAGGTTCACAGAGAATGACATCATGCTGGCTAAAGAAATAAGAAAACAGAAGAAAAGCTTTTACTTTGTTCGTTCCAAGATTGACAATGACATCGCTGCAGAGAAAAAGAAAACAGGATTTGATGAGCAGAAAGTTCTTTCCCTAATAAGAGAGTATTGTCAGAAAAACCTGAAAGAACTAGGAGACCCCAGAGTTTTCTTGATATCGTCTTGTGATTTGGAGGAATATGATTTTGAATTACTTCAAAACGTTCTCGAAGATGAACTTCCAGAACACAAGAAGGATGCTCTTCTACAAGCCTGGCCAGTGTGTTCAGCTGCATCTCTTGAGAAGAAGATCAAGATTTTTAAACGAATGACCTGGGCTGTATCTCTTGTCTCTGGTGGTATAGCAGTCGTCCCTCTGCCTGGCCTATCAGCAGCATGTGATCTAGGCATGGTTGTGCTTTTCCTCACAAGGTGCTACTTTGCATTTGGTTTGGATGAGAGATCACTGACAAGGCTTTCAGAAAAAGTTAACAAGCCCCACCTGAAAGATCTGGCCAAATCTAAATTTGTTACTGCCATCCGAGAAAAAGCACTGACCAGATTGCAAGCGTCTGCTGCGCTCGCTACCATTGCTACTGTTGAATATCTTTTGAGTCTCCTTCCAGGTGTAGGCAGTGCTGCCGCTGCAGTACTATCCTTTGCTACCACTCAGTACCTCTTGAGAGAAGGAGTAAATGATCTGGCAAATACAGCTCGAGAAATCAGAAAAGAAGCTGGGCTTGCTTCTGTTCATTGATCTATGTCCTATAGAGCAGTGTTTCCCAACCGGGGTGCCATCTGTCGAGAGCAGGGGTGCCGTGTAAAAAATATTTTAAAAATATTTTTTAATTGCTAAAATGTTAAAAAAAATAATATCCATTTCTGATGTCGCCAATAATTAGCGATGCGGCGAAATTCCGGCTGCCGAACATTAGTTCACCGCTCAGGTTTCACTTTCACGTGGTGTGACGCTCTGTGTATTATCCATACAGTCTATGGTATTATCCCGCTCTATGCGTGTGCGCTCCACTCAGTCGCTCTACTCGTGTACCGCTCGTGCTCATCGGAACAGCAAAGTCCACTCAAAAATCGAGCTGATAGGACACATGGATGCAGTGCAGTATTGTTTCTGTCTGCAATAGCCCTACTGTGATTTCTTTATTTGTTCTGATTTTATAGCTGACTGCTTACTTGTCATTTTTTATTTAATTCAAAGTTTGAAATCAAGCTACTGCAACAAAATTACCCCACTGTAAAATCAAAAATACACTGTGTGAGCAAAAAGTTGTGAGATAGTTTAAGTTATAATGGTAATTAAACAATGTTTACATATGAATAAAAGCCTACATGAAAATCTGTCATATAAATTGGTCTCTTCATTAGAAAGTAGCCTGCTGATTGCCACCATGGACAAAAAAATTAATAATATTAAAAATATCTGTATGACATTATATTCTGCAGTTCTTCCTGGTGTACCGAATATCTATACTTTTCAAAGTATCATATCGAATTTAGAAATTCAAATATTGTGACAAAAATTAATTTTGTAGGGTGCCACAAGTTTGTTAAAATTTCCAAAGGGTGCCGCAACTAAAAAAAGGTTGGGAAACACTGCTATAGAGCATGTAAGCATTTTCTGCCTCTGTCACTGAGTAAATCAGATGATGTGTGTTAAGATTGTGTGCTGATATGGGGTTTAGCAAAAAAAATAAATAAATAAATAAAAATATATATATATATATATATATATATATAAATAAAAAACAACCTTATTTTCATAATATTAAAAGAATTGATACTAATGTGCATGCAAACTATATACTAGAATATATAATCACTTTAATTTGTTACAGCACTTTTTATTTCATTTTAAACCTTGCTATATTTTCCTATTGCTTTAAATGATTCTGTCGATCTCACATATAATCATCTTTGTTTTATACATCACTAAAAATACTTTATTGGCATTTACCACAGAAAATCCAACAGAAACTTAACTTTTCATTTTCATTGATGAAATCAGGATTTTTTTTCAATATCACATATAACCAAGTATAATGTCTCGTACATAATAAAATACAAAATGTTTTTATTGGCTCTTTTGTGATAAATATTTGTATATGCAGTACTCCCAATATTATTTTTTAAATAATATTTTGCCTAAATCCACTTCTTAAAAATACCTTGACTGATAAATTACTTGCTGTACAAATATACTTACTACACTCACTGGCCACTTTATAAGGTACACGTGTTAGACCGCTCGCTAACACGAATATCCAATCACATGGCAGCAATGCATTTGGGCAGATAGACATGGTCAAGAAAATCTGCTGAAGTTTAAACTGAGCATCAGAATGGGGAAGAAAAGTAATTTAAGGGACTTTGAACATTGGTTGTTGGTGCCAGACAGAAACTTCTCGGGTTACTCACGTTAACCATGGTTCTCTGAGAGCAGGGAATGAGACATTGCATCATTGCTTTGATACGACGGGAAACACCCTTTCTCTGAAATGCTGAAGCCTGATGGACAGGCTTAACCACCACGCACCCCTAGGCCTGTCTAACGTCTATGCTGATAACGTCTTGGTGATAGACGGGTCAATATCACTGTAGGGTGCCTTTTGGGGTCCTATTAGGCTAAGTTTTTATATTCATAACAAAAGCATTACTCGACTCTTTAGATACATTTTCTAGATTTTTTTATAAGAGCATGCTTGTTATTGTGCTATGTCCCATGCACTGCTCATTAAATTTGAATGAGAGTAGAATATAGTCAAATCATAAAATGAAAAAATTTGGTCCCACTTTATATTGTGTCCCTAATACATGTGTACTTACGTAGTAACTAGATGTGTATGTAGTATGTAACCACAGTGTAAGTACACATTGGTTCATAGTATCTACAGCTGTAATGTTTCTGTAACTACACACATGTAACAACCCTCAGGATGGTTTGTGTAAGTACAAATGTGTAACAGGACATTGGTAACAACACTTTTTTTCACTTCACTAAGTACTCGTATAACAGGAATTATAAAACTACATTTTGTAACAACAATATGTATAAGAGTAATTGGAACCATTTGATGCAGGGGGTGGAGATGGGTAGGTTTAGGGGTATGTAAAGTGGGAGGAGTTGGATCTCAAGTTGGTGTACTTACATGGTAACTCCTCAGGAACTGTCCACTTAATGTAAAGTGTTAACATTCTGGACACCAACCACAATTTATATGTAAAGCCTAACTTTACTGGCCGCTGCTGTGTAACATCAGAGTAATTACATAGTAAATCTAATATAAAGTGTAACACTTTCTTTACCAAAAAGTGCTGTTAGTCCTGTTACATATTTGTACTTTCATTACCAAAAAGTGTTGTTACCAATGTCCTGTTACACATTTGTACTTACACATACCATTCAGTGTGTTGTTACATACACAAATATTACAGCTATAGATACTTTGTACCAATGTGTATTTACACTGTGGTTACATACTACGTACACATCTAGTTACTATGCAAGCACACAGGTATTAGGGACACAATATAAAGTGGGACCAAAAATTTTGTTCTCTATAAATATTTTTTTACATTTTTGTTAAACTCAATTTGAGTGTATTGATCATTTGGTAATAAAAACAATATTTTTATTTAATAATAAAGAAGAGTTTGTCCATGTCCCTTGAATGGTTGTCCACCCTGTCGCATTGTGGTATCCGCCCCTTTAAGAAAAGGCCATCCACTTTAGTGACATCAGGACAACAGATTTTTTGTCTCGTCAGTGTTGGGAATTTCAACGGCTGAAGTGAGTAAGTTGGTGACTTTTCAATTGACAAATTTTCTTCATATGAGTTTGCTTACTTGCTTTGACAAAGCTTAACATGTCGCCATAAAATATGCCAGAAGTGATTAGAATACAGTATTTTCAAAATATGCAAGTTTAAATATACCAAATTCTCTTCAACAGCCAGGCTAACTATTTAGCTAATCACAATTTGTTGTAAGCTAATATGCTAATTGAAGGTCCTGTTACATATTTGTACTTTCATTACCAAAAAGTGTTGTTACCAATGTCCTGTTACACATTTGTACTTACACATACCATTCAGTGTGTTGTTACATACACAAATATTACAGCTATAGATACTTTGTACCAATGTGTATTTACACTGTGGTTACATACTACGTACACATCTAGTTACTATGCAAGCACACAGGTATTAGGGACACAATATAAAGTGGGACCAAAAATTTTGTTCTCTATAAATATTTTTTTACATTTTTGTTAAACTCAATTTGAGTGTATTGATCATTTGGTAATAAAAACAATATTTTTATTTAATAATAAAGAAGAGTTTGTCCATGTCCCTTGAATGGTTGTCCACCCTGTCGCATTGTGGTATCCGCCCCTTTAAGAAAAGGCCATCCACTTTAGTGACATCAGGACAACAGATTTTTTGTCTCGTCAGTGTTGGGAATTTCAACGGCTGAAGTGAGTAAGTTGGTGACTTTTCAATTGACAAATTTTCTTCATATGAGTTTGCTTACTTGCTTTGACAAAGCTTAACATGTCGCCATAAAATATGCCAGAAGTGATTAGAATACAGTATTTTCAAAATATGCAAGTTTAAATATACCAAATTCTCTTCAACAGCCAGGCTAACTATTTAGCTAATCACAATTTGTTGTAAGCTAATATGCTAATTGAAGCTCAAAATGTCCACCCTGTCGTTGTTCCAAATTGTCCATCCTGTCGGCTACTTAGACATGACAGGGTGGACACAGCATTCATTTGTAGATAATATTGCAATTTATAGAAATTTTATATTGTAATTTATAGAAAGATCTGCTTTATTTTATCAAATTTATAAAAACATAAAATCATTGCTCTTTCTCAGGACATGCCTCTGAGTGCAGCAGAAATTGCACAGCAATACAGAAAATGTCAGGATGCAAACCCTGAACAAAGAGAAGCATACCTTAAGAAAGAAAAAGAGAAATGGAGGAAAGATAGAGATACAGGGAAGAAGAACGGAATTAATGACCTCACTGAGAGAGGAAAGAAAAGAAAGGCAAAGAAAGAAAGCTGCCAGAGCTAAAGCCAGGGCAACAGTGGAGTTATTATTTTTTGTGAATGTATATCTAGATTTCTTTTCAGAAGTGTGTTTTGCTCTGTTCATAATGTGGTGTTTACATGGAGTTTTTAGTTTTGGGGGGTAAATCAATGTGATTGAGAATGTAATTTTATTATTTTTTTGAAGTTAAATAAATGTTTCATTGTCATTTTTTGTCATGCTTTGTGTGTTCTGCTTTATGTGTCCACCCTGTCATGTGCTGGTCCACCCTGTCATCTTGATATTTTAAAATAATATTTAAAATAATAATTCAATCATATCTATATAATCCAGTGTGTTAAATCGCTAGGTGTTGGGGCAATAACATGCAAACAAAAGACTGCATCCAAATATCACAGTTTTCTCCAAATAAGAAAAAATACATGCATGAATTGTACGAGTTTCTTTAACAGCACATGGTTTACATAAAATCTTTTATGTATTTATAATTTGAAGGCAAACAAATAACCCTGTTTAAGTAAGGGACATCATACCTTTTAGAAAATATAATTTGCATCTTAATATGCAATGAAAACGTATTTAACAGTAATATATATGTCCATGACAGGGTGGACATATCTTATGGTTTTTGTTTCAAATAATAGCCCATAATTATCTAAAAAAAATGTGTGGGAGCTCAGCAAATATGTTTCTATAGTACTTGAGTGTCTACTATTTATGACATGACATAAAAATGTGGGTTTTAATTTCCCATTCGCCTTGAGTATTGTGAGGGTTGAAAGGCACTCTATGGTGATATTGACCCAGACACAACAGGACACCTTCAGGTCTCTGGTAGAGTCCATGCCTCAGCAGGTCTTTACTGTTTAGGCAGCATGCAGAGGACCAACAAAATATTAAGCAGGTGGTCATAATGTTTTGGCTCATCTGTGTACATTATATTAATATAATGTATTCTGAGATACAAGGAACTATTTACAAGTATTTTTTTATTAGAATATAAAAAGTACACTAGATATTAAAATATTTAATATTCTAAAATATATCCTTGCTTAAAACTGTATTTAATAATTCTGAATTAAATGTCAGATACAGTTTATGTATCCCCATGCTGTAACACTTTTCATGTTATATTCTCTTAAAACAGGTGTGCCTTAGGCTGGCCACAATAAAAGGCTACTCTAAAATGTGCAGTTTTACTGTATTGGGGGGTCCGAAAACCAGTCAGTATCTGGTGTGACCACCATTCACGCCTCACGCAGTGCAACACATCTCCTTCGCATAGAGTTGATCAGGTTGTTGATTGTGGTCTGTGGAATGTTGGTCCTCTCTTCAATGGCTGTGCGAAGTTGCTGGATATTGGCAGGAACTGGAACACGCTGTCGTATACTCCGATCCAGAGCATCCCAAACATGCTCAATGGGTGACATGTCCGGTGAGTATGCTGGCCATGCAAGAACTGGGATGTTTTCAGCTTCCAGGAATTGTGTACAGATCCTTGCAACATGGGGCCGTGCATCTGATAAGAAGCATATGTTTCTCTTCGATTAATAATCTAGGCCTGTGGTCCATTCTTTGCACCTCGCTCGCTTAATAATTTGAGATCATTTGACAGATCCCAGATCTTTTAATGCTGATAACTGATCTATTGCTAATTTGGTTCTTCAAACAAGTTAGTAGATTTGATATAGTAGATCTGGATTATGTTGTCTGAGATTACTTTGTGTTGATGTTCATTGGAAAGGGCAGATATATCGATACTTGAAATCATGATCAGCAATGTGGCGATTGGCTGGCGGCAAGACAACAACACAATGACATCATATACTTAAGATCAATGAACCACGTCTTCGCCTCAGTCGCCAGAGCCTGTTGTTACGACTTGGCCCTCCGGATCCTCTGTGTCGCCCAGGCTCCATGTCTGCACGGCTTTGTCTGGGTCTCCATCACCGGCGTCATTGTAGGAGCTTGAATCCCTGGTTCCACCATGGCTCCTCGCTCCAGCGACTCCACCATGGGCCCTCATCCTGGCTGGGCTCTGGTCATCCTCTACTCGTCTCATCCTCCTCAACTCTTCATCCTCCCTCTGCGACGCCTGACTGTTCCCTGGATCCTTCCTCCTTCGGTACCTCCCTGGTCCCGTTTTATCTATTCTCTGCCCCTTCGCCACCCCGTCCGTCTTCTGTCCGCCCTACTCTTCTGCCATCCCTTCGCCCACTCCTCAGACTCTGTATGTTCGCCATCCCTTTGCCCACTCCTGCCTCTTTTTTGGACTCTCTACTGGCGCGAGGTCGCGCATTTCCGGAGGGGGGGTGATCTGTCACAGTTTAGTTCTGTTTTAGTGTTGTTTTCTGTCCTGTGACCTAGTTTTCCTTGTGTTCCTGTTATTAATTAGTTAATTTGCACACCTGCCTTGCCTTTGAAGTTGATTTACACTGTCTATTTCAAGTCCTCTGTGTCGTTAGTTGGTGTTTGACGTTGTCGCTACTTTATGGTTATGTGCAGTGTTGGGGAAAGTTACTTTTAAAAGTAATGCATTACAATATTGCGTTACTCCATAAAAAGTAACTAAGTAACGTAATTAGTTACTTTTTATGGAAAGTAATGCATTACGTTACTTTTGCGTTACTTTTTAAATCTGGACAGGGCTTGCTTGTTTGTTTTTAAAATAATTTTTTTTATATTTTTGGCAAATATAAAAGCCTTTTCACACCAAAAGTGAAATGAATAAGCCTCAGGCTGAAGGGAAAGTAAATTTACGTCCGTACAGTAGAATGCAGAAGAAGCCATTTCAACACACAAATGTTCGTCTAGACGAAATTTTTGCTTATTAGTACGGCTGAACTGGATCATCAAAGGTCAGAAGCAAAGACATTTGTTAATAGAATGGAATTTATAAAGGATATTTGTGTTGTTTAAAATTTAATTATTGCAGGTTTGCGTCATATTCTGAGTTGCATTATTTTTATTAATTTTGAGGAATATTGAATCTTTTTTTTTTGTGAGTGAGTGAGATTAATTAATGCATATTCATATTTATTTTAGATCTACAGTAACATCTTCTGATTTCTCTCAACATGGGGACAGGAGAGCTCTCAATCAATAAATTGGAAAAAAAGTAACTTGCATTACTTATTTGAAAAAGTAACTCTGATATTCTCTTGTAAATTAAAAAGTAATGCGTTACTTTACTAGTTACTTGAAAAAAGTAATCTGATTACGTAACTTGCGTTACTTGTAATGCGTTACCCCCAACACTGGTTATGTGTATACCCTGTTCGCAGTATTCATTAAATGTGTTTTGAGACTTATTCTCTTCTGGCCGTGCCCTTTCTCCAAACACATGCTGTGACACTATTAAGTCATAACTGACTGTGTTTAAATTAACTGCATCATAAAAGCATTTTTTTGATTTGTGAAGTGGTCATCTCCTGCGATGCATCAAAGCCATTTGTATAAAAGCTCACCGCTCAAATTAATGCACGACTCAAACAAACTGTACTTGTATGTATGACTGCAATGCAATTATGAGATACTCCTTCACGAATAAATCTCAAAAATTTGTAAAACTGGTTGTGTCTATTATTATAGATACGCAACATTTTATTATTTTCAAAATAATTTTACAATTATCTTTTAAAATAGTTTTTCCTGTTTTAATAAGACACACTTGTAAAAAGTAGCAGTGGCTGGGACAGACTATCAATATCACCTTCACTTAAAAAGACGCAATCTAATCCTGTTTACGTGAAATAACCTGTTGCTATGACAGCAACTCCGGTATGAGCTTTGAAGAATCTAACAATTCTGGATCATATCAAATCAGCAACAATAAAATCCAGCTAACTGAGTAATCCACGTACGAAGAACGGACCCCTGGTTGGAGGGCGCAATATAAACACTGTGTGGCGAACAATGCAGCAAATGATTTCAAATGACTTGGCCAAAAGCATCAACTGGAAAAATATCACTGGTGGCCCTGCAACTAAAGGATGTTGTTATTGGCAAGGATATCACACAAATTTTACATTTGTATTTAAACATTTTATTTGGAAGTTTCTAGTATGCCTAGTAAGACATTGCTTAGATGGTTCAGGTGTGTTTAACTGATAGGAGCTAAACTCTTCAGGACAGTAGCCCTCCAGGAGCAGGATCGGACACTCAGGATGTAAGAGAGACATTTTGGATATATATGTTATATATGTTAGTTATAGTTTTGTCATGACAATTCTCTGAAAATTTTGCCTGATAATATACATGACAATGTTAATGTGTTCTTGGTGGAATTGTTCTGCTACGCTGCTGTTACTGCTGCTGCAGCAGACCAAGTACCAAGACTTGCTACTGCCAATGCATCCACAGACATGCTGCTGTGAGTATGTATGAACTATCGCTTTTGCACATGTACATGAAATAACCCACATGTATAACACACATGAAATTACCCTGAGTGTAAGAAAACAAGCTGCTGCATCAGCAGACATGCATTTACAGTATATTTACATTTATTCATTTGGTAGACACTTTTATCCAAAGTGACTTACATTGAGGAAAACAACAAGCGATCTACCACAAGGTGGCAATAAACACGTGAATTGCCCATTATACAAGGTTTCAGTCATCGTTCAAAACAGTACAAACTAGGACAAACTTTTTTTTAACGAGGAAGCAGTTAGATGCTCATGGAAGAGATAAGTTTTCAGTTGTTTCTTGAGGACTGTCAGGGATTCGGCTGTCCGGATGGAGTTTGGTAGGTCATTCCACCAACAGGGTACGGTGAAAGAAAACATCCTGGAGAGTGAATTTGTGTCTCTCTGCAATGGGACCATGAGCCGCCACTCATTTTCGGACTGCAGGCTTCTGGAAGTGATGAGAGCGGAGGTAGGAGGGTGCAGAGCCCGTGGCTGTTCTGTAGGCGAGCAACAATGACTTGAACTTGATGCAAGCTGCAACTGGAAGCCAGTGCAGAGAAATTAGAAGCGGTGTAACATGAGCCCTCTTGGGCTCATTGAAAACAAGACGTGCTGCTGCATTCTGAATCATTTGCAGAAGTCTGATTGCACATGATGGAAGTCCAGCCAGAAGAGCAATAGTCCAGCCTAGAAATGACAAGGGCCTGGACGAGAAGTTATGTTGTATGCTCTGTTAGGAAGGGTCTGATCTTCCTGATGTTGTGTAGTGCAAACCTGCATGATTGTGCTATTTTTTGCAACATGTGACCCTGGACCACAAAACCAGTTGTAAGTCGCTGGGGTATGTTTGTAGCAAAAGCTAAAAATACATTGTATGTGTCAAATTTATCGATTTTTCTTTTATGCCAAAAATCATTAGGATATTAAGTAAAGATCATGTTCCATGAATATATTTTGTAAATTTCCTACCGTAAATATATCAAAACTTTATTTTTGTGAGTGGATGCAGCAAAATCGCGAACAAAAATGTCCGGAAACACGCCTACAAACTTCGCTCGCTACTGCCCGCTCTGGGAATTACCAACTCAAGTTTGGCATCTATGTAAAGGTTAGAATTTCTGCTTTCGGGTTCATCTACTCTCCACAGCGTCATTACATTGGTAAGCCCATAGAGAGCATTAAAACAAACCCTTCTCGCGTAAACAAAACTGTTTTCCTCTTTGCAACGGCCTGCTACAGTGCCTCTGATTGGCTGGCGAATTCTTCGCGTGCAGTGTACACAATCCGCCATGATTTCGTTTCAAGCCACGGATTCTGAGATAGCGCGTTTGTTCAACCATTGGGAAGATGATACAGAATGTCCAGAGACTGGCTTGGCAAAGGAGGATGATCAATGATCGATCAATGTTTGGACCACTACAACTCAGTTATGGAAAATGAAGCCATGGAAGAATACAAAGTTTTCTCTACGGACTTTGAATTCGACCAGGTTGAGTGGGAAAATGCCTCAAAGTTCAGGCGAGTCAGTCACAAACATTCTTAAATGCCTTCTCTACAAAAAAAGTGGTTTTCATGAGTTGTTTATGTCACAGGTATAGCATATTTTGCTTTGACAAAATGTAAACAAAACATCAGCTTAGCTGATGATGTCATGTAGGTCTGCCTCTGTATATGATGATTCTTTGCCGTGGCCAGCTCCTATATTCAATAAAGTGATATTGTTTTGTTTTTAGCTGTAATTGTCAGTACAGTGATGGGTAGCCATGCTATCGCCCCTTCACCCCAGAGGAAATTATGCATAGGAAAGCAGCCATGAGAGAATTGACATCCAGTTAGTATGCCCCGAGTAAAAAAAAATATTCATGAAAATTGTTCAGACAGGTCACTACCATGACAAGTTTATAAATCATCATGTACCTCTTGCTTGCTAAGATTTTAACCAGTTTAATTGGTTTTCTAACTGTTTCTTCATTAACAATCATGATGTCAGGAATATAGAATAGTATAGAAGTTTATTGTCATTGTTTAGTGAAAAACAATGAAATACAATGATGTAAGCCGTTCTCTTGCAAAATCCAGATCCATAAAATTCAGTTTTTTTAGCTAGTTTGAAAGTTGCTGTTTTTCAGGGGACCAAATGCTCATCCTCCTGGGGAAGATTTCGTGTTCAATCAACAACTCTGAAACCACAAGCTTATCAAAAAGGAAGGAACAAACTCCCTGTCAGCCGCAGAGGACTTACTATTGGCTGGAAGGAAAGCGGTTATGCCACGAGACTTTCAAATTCCTGCAGAAGTAAACTAGAAATGACCCACCACTTACAGTTTTGTAACAAAGAGCTCAATTCTGCTTTCAATCTGTACCCACACAAACAGACACACACACACGCATGCACGCACAGACATATACACACACACACACAGACATACAGTATATACACACAGACATACATGAATTTAGTGGTGGGGAACTCACACCTGCACAATACTCCTATACAGGCCTGTCTTGCTCATAGTGGCCTGTGACACATGCACACACTGACACACACACACACACAGTTTTTACAGTGCTTTTTAAAGCAATAGGATAGTGTAATATTTTATAGACACTTAAGATTTGCTTTCAAAGAGAAGCATCTATTGACTGTTCAAACTGAGAGGTCCCTGTACAATAACATGGTCACAGAGGCCAAGAAAATGTGTGCTGAGAATGACATCAAAGACCTATGCAGCAATCAGCCATGTAGTCGCAACATCACTATGCACTACTTGTTTGACTATGCCCAGCAAGTCCACCTGCCAAGTAACCCCTTACAGCCAGGACCAATTTATTTTCTAGTTCCAAGGAAGTATGGGTTGTTTGGTGTCTGCTGTGAGGGGCTTCCTCGACAGGTGAACTTCCTGGTTGATGAAGCCCATCTCATTAGTAAAGGCTCAAATGCGGTGATTTCATACCTGCATCTTTTCTTCAGCAATTATGGCATCAGAGAAACAGATGTGCATCTCCACTGCGATAATTGCTCAGGGCAAAACAAAAACTACACAGTCACCGCCTTCAGTCACCACCCCGAGCACCGCCCACCGTCCCACTCTCCTTTTGCCAAACCCCCAGACAACATCGCGTCCATGCCATTGCTGAGCAACAACAACAACATGGAAACATGTCGCAAAGGTTCACTTTAACCACGAAACCAGATCGGCCGAGCTGTAACGTTACACTCTCACTCAAAGGATGGACGATCTGACAGGATTGTTACTATGAGGTGGATCACATCTAACGTGTGGGAGCTGTAAAAATATATTGAGATGGTTTTTGGTACTTACACCACAAATATATATTCTTAAGGACATCAAGACTTAAAATAAAACTCCAGAAAGGTGTAAAATATGTGACCTTTAATTGGCCAGCTTTTTGAAGGGCTAATGCTGCCTTCACGTGCTATCGGAATTATCGTAAATACGAGTTTCCTAATCGGAAATTAGATGTTAATGCCTCTCAAGTCGTATTTACTACTGGGAAATTTGGAAATAATTTTGATACCAGAGTTTCCGAGTTGGGCGGGTAATAATCTTTAAACATGGTGGAGGGGACAACCATTGCTGCTGTCAATGCTGTTCTCACAACAACTACATCCCTTTGTCTTGTTGCTATATTTATAGGCTAGATATGAACAATCATTCGAAGCATATTGTATGTTTTATAAGCAGTGAAATAAGCATGTATTTGACTGAAATTCCAGAATTGTCAGCAAACTGCATGTGTAGCGCAGTGCATGTTTATGATAGTCAACCAATGGGATGCTACATTTTATTCTTTCTGACATTAAAGTACTTGAATACGACAAGCTCGTAATCACGACAAGTGGAAAATAGGAAATTTCCGATAGCACGTGAAGGCAGCATAATAGGTATCCTCCCTCACCCTTCACAGGCAGCTCCACATTGGTAACCCCCGCCTCAGCACCATTATCGCCCACATACACAGCATTTATATGCACTGCCCCAGTATCCCTACCCACATCCCCAGCCTGAAAATTCACAGTCTGATTACACAATCCAAGATCTAGATTAGAATAACATAAGAAGAGTTCAAAAGTTTACATTTAAGAGAAAAATGGTTAATACTGTTTACCAAACAGAATTAACAAAGAACAAGTTTTAAAATGTAAATGTGTTTTAAATGTTTACAGGTTACATATGTTTACAAGTTCATTGTTACATTTGCCTTAATGCATTGCATTGACATTTGCATTGACATGCAAAAACACATACCTTCAAACAAACAGACATGCATGCACATATACACACACACACACACACATCTGCACGCAATCACGCACACAAAAACACATGCATGCACATATACATGCACAAACACACAATCATGCACACATGCACATTTTCACACATACACACATTTGCATGCAATCACTCACACAAACACACATGCATGCACATATACACACACAATCACACACACTTTTACACAAACAGACACACATTTGCACACAATCACACACGCATGCACATATGCACAAAATCACACACACTACCTCAACTATACACACATAGATTGTTGTTCCTAGTACAGGCACCCTGATGCCAAATTTTGTACTGCATGATCACTTTTTGTTTCTTTTTGTTGTGTGTTTAAAAATATTTCTCAATCTCAAATCTTAAGTTTTAATGTAATTTCGCATATGCCTTAATGTTAGTGCACTACACAGCACTGGCACTTTTTTGTTCCTTTTTGTTTTGTATGGAAGATTTCTGATTTAAATGTATGTAATATTTTGAATTTCATTAAACATGTGCCTAAGTGTTAGATGTTGTGTGTTTCATATTTTAAAAAAGGAGCCCTTTACGAAGTGGAAAGTGCCTGGCCATGTATCTAGTTAGAGCTTACCTCACAGTGTTGCCAGTAGCAGTTTCCTGGTAGTGCACTGGCTGACTTGGCTGAGGGAAATTTACTCGGGGTCATCGAGTTCCTCCACCCAGTTACTGTTACAGAAATCTGCTTCTTTTTGGCAAGAAAATTGTGTGAGGTACAACAGGTAGCAATCTTAGCTGGTGTGAACTTGAAGTGGAAGTCACTCCTCTTAAGAAGCACCCTCCATCTTGACTTAAGGATACCAAAAGCCATTTCCATGCCCACTCGGACTGAGCTAAGGTACACATTGAATGACTCTTGTGCCGGGGTCAAATTAGGAGAGATGATATAGCTTTTCATTAGCCAATCTAGGAGGGGATAGGCAGGGTCACCAACAATTTGAAGCCTGACTTCTCCTTCGATGTTCTTGACGCTAAAAAGAGAGGACCAGAGAAAGGCAAAATTATTCTTCAGTTGTGTGTATGGTCTAAACCTGAATTAGTTTACTAAAAAAATTGCAAAGAATGTTGCCTTCAAACTTTAGCTTTTGTAAAAAGTGAAACTGAGATTAGGTTGTATTAACATATAACTTTAACTCTATGCAGTAGAAAAAAAGATTTCCATTAGTAGTCATCCCTCAAAATCTTTAATTATAATAACCCAGACTCATTTGTTGATATAAAATGTTTCTTTTCTACACTTAGAATGAGCTAAAACTGTTTGGTAACGCTTTAGATTACAACCTGCAAAGAACTACGTAAGTATACTGAATTTACGGTGTACATTTCTGTAATTATAGTGTACCTATAAAGAATGTACGTGTAGGTATAAGGGAACAATAGGGCCTTTCGCACCGCTTTAGTTCCAGAACTAAATGTACGGTACTAAAGTACTGGGACGATTTTGCGCAAACTATTTCCCAGTACCATTTAAAGGGTTGCATTCGCACCGACAGTGTGTGCCAAGAAGTGATGTAAGCCAGTCGATAGCGACGTCATTTGTGCGCGGCGTTCAACAACAGAAACAAAGAAGAACAACGTTAACAACAGGAGGACGGAGGACGCTGTGATCAATGTCAAGTTACGTCACGATTAGTACCAGTTGTGCTGGTTAGACCCTGCTCCGGAGTAGGAGCTAATTTGGTTCTCGAAAAAGGCAGTCCGGTACTAAAATCGCTCCCAGTTCCGGCGGTGCGAACACGCCGAAAAGTGGGTAGTTCCACAATTAGTTCTGGTACTATGAAAAGGTTCCCGCGGTGCGAAAGGCCCTTATGTGTTACGTTTGGGTAATAAGGGGGTAACAACCAGATATGCAACCTGCAAAGAACTGCGTAAGTAAACTGACGTTACAGCGTAACTTTTTTGTAATTATAGTGTACCTATCCAGTACCTAGGTATAAGGAATAATATGCAAAGTTTGGGGAAACAACCTATAAAATTACAAATAATTTATACTGTAAGTATTTTGAAACTAAGAGGTGCTTGTTCTAATATTACGTGGTATGTATGGCCTAAACAACAATCTTATGTTTGGGAATGATTTAGAAAGAAGATATATACTTTTTATAATATATTGGTATTTTATTATAGGTGTATAGGTATTTTTTAACCATGGGGTACACATTCTATTATAAAAGGATGGACATGATGGAGATTACTGAACAACAAAACTGGACATCAGGTGAAATGAGTTAATGAGTTTCTGCTATGATTTATAATTCACAAGTCTACTTACCTTATGAAAGCTTATTCGCGAATGAAGATAAATCTGAGCGCTTTCTGTCCCTCCATTGACAGCCTATGCAACCTACTTTAAAGG
>NW_015506932.1:47947-48432 GCF_001515645.1 Sinocyclocheilus grahami
ACTTAAATCATAAAATTGTCATAAAGAAAATGTCGAATAAAATATGATAGAAATTAATGGTTATTGTTCAGTAGTGTTTTTGTTTTTTTTGGCCAAAGTTCTAAAAGCAAGAAATAAGACAAGTTTTATTGAACTTGTCAATTTGACAAAGGTCAGGAAAAAATGGTATTGCATTTCAGTTACTATTGTCCTTACCACTTCTAAAACGATGACTGGTGTGTTTACTTTTCTTACATTTTCTAGCTGAAGTTGCAAGACTATTTATGCCTTACAACAGAGGAAGAGGACTTGCAAGACGAACAAGCTTGCCTGTGATGAGTCGTGCAGTATCCTGCAGCTTTACGCATAACTTCTGCTGTCTTGATGACAAAAATGCTGATTTAGTACCCAGTCGCTGTGGAAAAGACAGATTGTTCTCTGCTGGGTTAGGGGAGAAACGCGTCACCTTTCGAGGTATGTAAAAAGCAACTTGTTGGAATGTTAAG
>NW_015506932.1:50159-50382 GCF_001515645.1 Sinocyclocheilus grahami
AATACAGATTTCTGTATTTTTCGTCCTGTGGCTCACATGAACTGTGTTAATCTGACTGTAAGGATACCAAAATTGCCGCAAACAATTAATGAACAAACGGCAAATCTCATAATGTGCATTTGAAAACACATGCGCCTACGATCTTCAAAGATTATGGGTCATGTTTTTATAATTTATTTTTTTTGTCTTTTCCCGATCATATGCCTGTTAATGTTTGTTGCCC